>NC_142809.1:40595123-40764882 GCF_049724085.1 Artemia sp. Qi Xiang Cuo
CCTATGTCGGTGAAAAGGGGGTTGTAATTTCACTAGTGGATAGAGCCTTTAAAATCTGTTCCCAGGAATTTCTGGATTCAGAATTGTTATACTTGAGGGATATTTTATTTTGTAATAGTTATCCAATTAAGTTCATTGATAAAATAATTGAAAATAGACGGACCAAACATAGTAGTAGGGTTATTGAGGTTTCTCAGTCTTTAGATTTAGTTGTATCAAAAAGCTTCATTTCACTACCATATGTACCTGGTTTGGGGGAGAAACTTTCACGGGTTTTACGTAAATTTGGTATTGATACATGTTTCCAATCGCTGAGGCCAATGAGTAGTTTTTTTAGTTCTGGTAAGGATTTAATTCGGGGAAATTTAGTAAGTGGGGTGTATAAAATTCCGTGTTCTTGTGGGAAGTTCTATATTGGTAGGACTCACCAACAATTTGTTGAAAGGTTTATTGAACACCGTAATTCAATAGAAAAAACCCTACAATGAAGCAAGCCTCCAGAAACTTTCGTTTCAGCTTTAGCAGAGCATATTTGGCTTCAACCAGACCATTTTGTAAAATTTGATGAAGCCTTGGCTATTTCTAATGATAAGGGGTACACCCAATGGGCCAGGGAAGCCATAGAAATTAAAAAACATATGTTTGGTAACCTTTCCATAAATAGGGACACGGGTAATTTAAATATTGACCCAATTTATGATAACCTTCTAAAGAGTGAATCAATTGTCAATAAGGGAGTAAAGATTTTAAATAATCACCAGGGGACTATTTTACCTGTTAGACCAAAACGATTTGCTTCAGTAATAGCTAACAAAAGGATTATTTCGCAACTGAATAATTAAAGTAATTTACAGTTTTTTTATTTATCCTCAGTTACTCTGGTGTCCTCACTGAAGTAACTCTATTTTAGCATCTTTTCCCTACGTGGCTTAGTTTGCGCCGATTTGTTCATTTTTGTTGTTTTTTTTGGTGGTGGTTTTATTGGTTTTTAGTTTTATCTTGTTTTTTTTTTTTGGTCTTTCGTGCTGAAGAAGCCTTGTTTGTATACAGGCGAAATATCCGCGTTGTTTTGTTTCTGTTGTTTTTCTTTTCGCTACACTGGCCACAGTATCGTTTGTTTTTTTTTTTTTTAGAGATTTTTCTCTTTGTTTGTTTTTTATCTCTGACTTTACCCTTCCCCCCTCTTTTCCCTCTAATCCCTTCCCCCTTATCCCCCTCTTCAAACTCTCCCTTACAAACCCAGCATATATTTTGATTTTTAATCACGAGACGATCCTCTCCTGACAATAACATAGGAAAATGTGTATTTCTCAAACGAGAAATAGCTTCATTTGCAGTGCCAATTAATTTGGTCAGTGCCTTGACCATGAACTCAACCTCATCCTACGTTTCGACTATTTCTAACAACTGCATAGTGTTAGAACTGTCTCTTTGCGCGTGGGAGTAGGAAACTGCAATGGCTCGATATTCTTTGATTTGATTTGGAAATCGAGGATCGTTCACTTTCACTAGCTTCAATTCACAATCCAAAGAGATTTTATTGCTCTGGAGGAGGGTATTTTGAAAATTTTAAAGCGTAAAATGGCACTATCCCCCGAAACCGTTTCCACTGACTGGTAGCAATGCCGTCTACAATGCTTCATATGATCTCCTAGTTTTAAATCGCTACGACACATTCCCAGGCACATCCAATCAAAATTTTGAGATAGCCATTGTGTGTAACGTTGTTGAAAGTTCTAGAAGCTAGGTCTTAGAGGAAGAAAACCACCCTCATAGCGCTTAGGGTAAGAGTTGTAATTTATGCCAAGGGGCCATATAAGGTGTTTATAGGAAGTGTTGTCGTAGAATCTCAAAAAAGACTCATTCGACGGGAATTCGAAAGCCCTAGTGCTCTTTTTAATAGTCGAAAGTATTTGGAAGGCTTGACATTTTTATAGTAAAGATCGATGTGGATGTAATGTATTATTTTTTTGTTGTTGTTGTTTAGACCAGAGCACTTTGTATCAAAGGAGTTGTCGCAGGAACTTCGAAAAGGGCTCATTCGATTTGAAATAGAGAGGGCTGATGCACATTTTAATAGTCGAAAGTGATCGGAGGGAAACTAATCCCTCTCCCACGCCCACCCACCCATTTGACATTATGTTTAAAAACTAAATGTTACCATAAGATAAAATCAAAATGCACTGTATTAATGCTAATTCTCAATGAGGCATCTCAGAAGTATCCCAAGAACGACTCATGAAGAAGAAGAAATCTAAACAAATGAAGACAATAGACATTTTTATAGTGCATATATATTTTTATTGATAAACAAATTCACATACATTTTTAAAACACTTTATTCTTAGGGCACTGAAATCAATATTATACAGGTCTGAGAGGGTGTTTTCTACTAGAAAGTCATTAAAATGTGGACTGTGTACATAAATGTTGAGAAATTCACTGAAAGTATAGTCACGACATCGAAAAATGAAATAAAGTAATGCACGAAAACCACTGCTTTAGGTTGGTTAATCTTGTACATCCGATTTTGAATAATTGTTTTCCCAATTCCTTCAAGGAAGTTTTTGATGTGCGGTGTGTAAAATGCATATGGTTGACCAAGAGGATCAAAAAGTTATATATTCGTAGCTGTTTGAAAGATGCATAGCCAATGACCCGTCTGCACGGTCGATGGGCTACTATTAACAATGATACTGGTTTTGTTAGCAGTAGGAATATATTCAAGGAAATCTGAGAGTATACAATGTGAGTTGTATTTGGACAAAAGGATCCATGTTAAATAGAACGATTATTTGATGTGTGTTCATGGTGCCAAGTCTAATAGAACGTCAATAACGGAATTAAGATTATAAATATTCACCAGGGGACTGTTTTACCTGCTAGACTAAAACGAATTGCTTCAATAATAGCTAATAAAAGGATTATTTCGCAACAGAATAGTTAAAGTAATTTTCCATTTTTTTTTATTTTTCCGCAGTTGCTCTAGTGTTCTCAATGAAGTAACTCCATATTATCATCTTTTCCCTACGTGGATCAGTTTGCGCCAATTGTATATTTTTTGTTTTAGTAGTGGTTTTATTGTTTTTTTAGTTTTATCTTGTTTTTTTATTTCTTTACCTTGTTCTTCTTCTGCATTTCGTGCTGAAGACGCCTTGTTTGTGATACAGGCGAAATATCCCCGTTGTTTTGCATTTGTCTTTTCTTTTCTCTCCACTGGCCGCAGTCTCGTTTGTTGTTTTTTTTACATTGAGATTTTTCTCTTTGTTGGTTTTAGAAAGTCCGAAAAGCGTATGGAATGATTTTTTCATTTAAACACCAATATAACCACCGCATTCTAGCACGGATCTTCAACTACTTTGCCACCCCTCATATCTTAGCTTTGTCACCTTTCTGATCTTTGTTTACTTTTGATGATAAAAAAACAATCGGTACAGTGTTCTATAAGTTTGCAAAATATCTGCTTAGCCTTCCCCCCTGGCAAAGAAACCACCAGATTTCAGCACGTTACGGACTCGATGACCCCTTCGTCGTGATCGTGACCAGGAGGGAAACGTTCCTGAAGTCTTTAGACCCAACGCATAGTATGTATGAAGATATAGTCAGTAATGTGTATTGGTTGTCTTTTTAGGTTCGTTCGTTCGATGTGTTTTGCTGTTTTCTTTTCATTTCTTCTCTGCTCCATTTTTACTTTTTTGTATTGTTGAATATGGGTAATAAAAATCATTCATTCATTCATTCAATATTTTCCCAATTTTTGAAAAAGGGTGAAATACCTCCAAGACACAATCTTAATGTGATGTTAATGAAAATCACTTCATCAGATTCAGCATTCTAGAGAGCCTTACTGTAGAGGTTTGAAGCTCCTGCGTACAAAAATATGGAATTTTGCCTTTTTTGCCAGAAGAATCATCATGGATGCGTGTTTATTTGTTGTCGTTTTTTTTTTATTTGGTTTTTCCCCCAGGGCTGATAAAATTGTAAAACTGGTTGTAGAAGATATTGAGAGGGCTCATTTGATCGGAAATAAAAAATTCTAGTGCCCGGATCAGGTGACCAAAAATACTGAAGGGCAGCTAGCCCCCCTCCAATGCTTATTAATTTCCAAAGTGATCCGATCAAAATTTTGAGATAGTCATATTGTTCAGCAGAGTCAAAAAATCTAATAAATATGTCTAAGGGGATGACTTAACACCTCAAAGACCCCGGGCATACAGTATTGGTAATTGGGAAGTATAGAGACATTTTCAAAGGGGATTTTCCTGGTGGAAAGAGGTCAGGGGGGGGAGTTGTGACTTTCTTTACATAGGGAAACTTTTCATGGGGGAAGGGAATTTTTGATATAGGGGGAGTCCGATTTCCCAGAATTATTTGAAAAAGCTCAGAAATTAAATAAAAAAAACAAGTTTTTTTCAACTGAAAGTAAGGAGCAACATTTAAACTAAATATGAATAGTAATTATTACGTATATGAGGGGGGTCCCCCCTAGTCGGTACCTCGCTCTTTACGGTATTTTTTTCTTTTAAAGGAGCTGTTTATTCTAATTAAATGACCTTCAGGAGTCATTCTTAAAGAATTGGGACAAAATTTGAACATTAACGTAAAGAGTGAGGTATTGACGAGGGGACGAACCCCCTCACATACGTCATAATTCCTGTTAACTTGAAGGTTTAATTTTACTGCTTACTTTCAGTTGAAAAAATTCGTTTTCTTTATTTGATTTCTGTAACTTACGTTCTCGAAACAAAATTTTCTTCCTCTGTGCTGAAATAGAAAAAGACAAATATCATGCGTTAGTCATCAAACAGTTCGTGGTAGCGAACTGTAAGTAAGGAGCTACCCGGCTCAATAGTAACCTAAACTTCAAAAAACGGAATTTTGATACCAACAGATATAACAAAAGAATCAGATGTTTTTGTTGATTTCAAGTATATAAGTTTCATCAATTTTGATTTTACCCATCAAAAGTTACGAGCCTGAGAATATTTGCCTTATTTTGAAAAGAGGAGTAACAACCCCTAAGATTCATAGAGTCGTAATGAAAATCACACCATCAGATTCAGCGTATCCGAGAACCTTACTGTAGAGGTTTCAATCTTCTATCTCCAAAAATGTGGAATTTTGTATTTTTCGCCAGAAGAATGATCACGGGTGAGTATTTATTTGCTGTTTTTTTTTCTTACAGTTCGTTACCACGAACTGTTTAATGACTATTGCATGATATTTTTCTTTTTATGTTTTAGCACAGAGGAAAGAACTTTTGTTTCGAGAGAGTAAGTTACAGATATCAAATAAAGAAAACGATTTTTTTCAACTGAAAGTAAGGAACAAAATTAAACCTTAAAGTTAACAGAAATTATTTCATATGTGAGGGGGTTCGTCCCCTCGACAATACCTCACTCTTTACGCTAATGTTCGAATTTTGTCCTAATTCTTTAAGAATGACTCCTGAATCACAAAGGCCGTTAAATTAGAATAAACTGCTCCTTTAAAAGAAAAAAATAGCGTAAAGACCGAGGTACCGACGAGGGTGTGACTGCCCTCATATACGTAATAATTACTGTTCATTTTTAGTTTAAATGTTGCTCCTTACTTTTAGTTGAAAAAACTTGTTTTTTTTAATTTAATTTCTGAGCTTTTTCAAATAATGCTGGGAAATCCGACTCCAACTATATACAAAATTCCCTTTCCCCATGAAAAATTTCTCTATGGAAAGAAAGTCACACTTCCCCCCCCCCCCTCCGACCTTTTTCCACCAGAAAAATTCCCTTTGAAAACGTCTCTATACTTCCCAATTACCAATACTGCATACAAGGAATGGACAAAGTTCATAATTTGCAGACCTTCCCCAGGGTCTTTGAGGGCTTAAGTCATCCCCAAAGACATGTTTATTAGATTTTTTGACTCTGCTGAACAAAATAGCCATCTCAAAATTTTGATAGGATCACTTTGGAAATTAATCAGCAGGGGAGGGGGGCTAGCTGCCCTTCAGTATTTTTGGTCACCTGATCCGGGCACTAGAATTTTTTATTTCCGATCAAATGAGCCCTCTCCAGATCTTCTACAACCAGTGTTACAATATTATCAACCCTGGGGGAAAAACCAAATAAAAAAAAACGACAACAAATAAACACGCATCCATGATGTTTCTTCTGGCAAAAGGGGCAAAATTCCATTTTTTTGTACGCAGGAGCTTGAAGCCTCTACAGTAAGGCTCTCTGGAATGCTGAATCTGATAAAGTGATTTTCATTAACATCACATTAAGATTGTTTCTTGGAGGTATTTCACCCTTTTTCAAAAATTGGGAAAATATTGGATGAATGAATGAATGATTTTTATTACCAACATTCAACAATACAAAAAAGTAAAAATGGAGCAGAGAGAAAATGAAAAGAATACAGCAAAACACATCGAACAAACTAACCTAAAAAGACAACCATTAAACATTACTGACTATAGCTTCATACATACTATGCGTTGGGTCTAAAGACTTCAGGAACTTTTCCCTTCTGGTCACGATCACGACGAAGGGGTCATCGAGTCCGTAACGTGCTGAAATCTGGTGGTTTCTTTGCCAGGAGGGAAGGCTAAGCAGACATTTTGAAAACTTATAGAAGACTCTACGGATTGTTTTCTTATCATCAAAAGTAAACAAAGACCAGAAAGGTGACAAAGCTAATATATGAGGGGTGGCAAAGGAGTTGAAGATCCGTACTAGAATGCGGCGGTTATATAGGTGTTTTAATTCTGTTTAAGATCATTTATTAGACCGGACCGGGTAGCATTAAGATTAGACCCAATTGGCAAACCAAGGTAAGTCATTGGCGCTGCTGCAGTAACTGTATTACTACCTAGTCCAAATATGACAGGCGCCGACTCTTTCTTACGACAATTAAAGACGACCACCTCGCTTTTGCTGGAGTTGAATTCTAGGCCTATGTTAGCATATTCATTAGACAAAACTCTAAAATTAATCTCTATGCCACTGACGGATCTAATCAGATTTAAAATGTCATCGGCATAATTAACAAGAGACAAATCAATTCCACGGAAAGTAAAGCGCGTTTTCACCGGCTTCTGAGCCTCAATGATACTGTTATTACAAAGAGGCGGTGATGATAAAACCCCTTGGTGAATGCCTTTCCGTACTGGTATGAGGAAATCGGATACAGTCAGGCTCTGGTTTTTTACTACCCTTATTCTAACCTTCAACTTAAAACATATGTTTCTATATGTAGCAATTATAAATCTGTCAAGACCTCTCTTAAACGCAGAGACAAGCAGTTGTGCATGGATACCTGAATCAAAAGCCCTGCGGACGTCGTGGCCTGCAAGTACCACGGATTCTCCTTTACCATCTGCGTCCAACAACACATTGGACAATAGGCTATGCACGTGCTCACGGCTTATATTTCTTTTGAAACCGAATTGTGAATCTGGCGTTTTACAAACATACTTTATCTCCTCAATAACTCCTTCAATTTACAAAAAACGGGAGCATCGGTTATCGGGCGGTAAGAACAACATTCAGAAGGGTCTTTACCTTTCTTGATATCACGGGTAATTACACCTGTACAAAAAATATCTGGTACTAGACTGCAACTAAAAATTATTTGGAACATTAGTGCTAGATGTACTGTTAACAGTTCACTACCGAGAATCAGATGCATACCCCAAATGTTATCTACTCCTTTAGAGTACTTCTTTTTTAGTTCAAGGATAGCCGAACGAACATCCGACATACTCACTACGGGGCAAAGATCCGGTTCCAAAGATTCTAAACAGAGATCAAGATCTCTCTCAAACGTGCACTCGAATTCAGGATCAGGTGGAGCAAACTCGCTCGTGAAATAACTATTCCATTCACTTTTACTTTGGGCGGATTTGTTACTGGGTGCTTTTGCAGATCGATTTTTCTTGATGAATTTCCAAGTTTTATTCAGATCGACTCGTAGCGACTCACTGTTTTCATCAATCACACGAGATCGATGCGTGGCGAGACATTTGGAGAACTGTCGCTTTGTATACAATCGAACACTGTTTACGACGCCTTGTTTAGGATGGCCCAAATCAATCCACAAACTATACCACATTTTAGCTTGTTGAAACGCATTAACCAAAGCTGGGTTTTCCGACCATCCTGGAACTTCTGACCCAATTCTCACTTTACTAATAGGAACCGCGGTTTTTTCTGCACAGCGTAAGGCGTGGGTTATTTCACTACAGTACATATTTAGAAGTATTTGTTTCTCATCACATGCAATCGGTGAGCTATGGAGTAGTAGCTGGAAAGGGACTTTAATTTTTTTCCAGGATTCCATCACACACAGACCTGAACAGGGCTAAATTAGCTTTTTGCCATTCAGTCTTCTGGAACCACTTTTTTTTCTTTGGAGCATCATTTGGAGCATTATTCAGGAGTTCATTAATAATTAAGGTATTTTCCACTGGAAGGTGATCAGAAACACAGAAGCTGATATCAACCTCACAGTCATCGTGAGTCTTCAAGTCGGGAGAGCAGAGCAGAAAGTCGAGAGAGGACGTGGAACCGGAATTTTACACATACGTCAAGTCTGCACTGTTTCTCAGTACCCGAAGACTCGGGAAGGCTGCAAGCAGGATTTGACTTCTCGGATCATTTGCATCAGAGAGATTGGAGTTCATATCTCCGGCAATAATACAGGAAAGTTTTTCCGCCGCGCATAATGTAGCAACATCGGCTACTTTTCCGCAAGCAATATTAAACTTATTGTCAGATTGGATAGTCCTGTAGTTTGTTGGCATGTAGACTGAGAGTACAACAGTATTGCCAATTTTCACTGCACAATAAAAGTCCGCTTCTTTAAACGTCGAGGCACGAAGCGAGGCACGGGCAATGATAGCAACACAACCAAAGGGACGACCACTTCCCGACCTCCAAGAAGGAATGCCAAACACATTTACGTTTTCGTTTATTTGTGAGAGCTGGAGTTCTTCAGCCGACAGGAAATGTTACTGTACGCACACAATGTCAAATTTGTTAGCAAGGTTTTCTAAAAGTGGTAATTTAGATAGTATTCCGTAATTTATGTTCCACGTCACTATTTTCAGAGTGCTGGAGCTAGTAATCACTTAGACAGGGCCTAACAAAGCACGGCAAATTGATTTTGTTGTCATCGCAGTGTTTCAGTGCTTTTATGATATCGAATATATGGTCTGTAGGTTTGTCACCATTAGTTGGCCTAGTTGACTGGCCTGCCTCAGACCACTGTAATTTATTTGAATTCCGTATATCATCCAACTCGAAGAACTCTGCACCTTGGCTCATTATATCCGCACTCTGATTTCCCGCTTTATACGCCCTTACTGCGAAATTCAACACCGCATTCCGTATCAGTCTCTTTTTCGCACCAGTATCATCCGGCGGCATATTTCGTACAGAACATAATCACACAGAGTCCAAGATCAGTCCGTGGGTGGAGCCAAAAAGGTTAATAGTAGAACAGGTTTATCCAGGAATACGGGGGAATTCCTGGTTTTACTGATTGCTAGATTCAAATTCACTCACAAGAGAAGTAAGGGAAGCGTTGAAGGCTGTCTACCTTGTCTCCACAATTTAAGGGGCAAGCCCATTGGGTACCATGGCTCATGCAGACAACTCTCTCACCCCTCTTCTGCTTACTTCTCTCCTGTCACCTTTATCGCAGCGTAATTGCCTATTTTATTCCGGAAACTACTTTTGAATTTTGGCTTATTTTCAGTCAGCACAGTAGGTGGCAACACTGCACTGTAAAATTTGGACGCACTTTCCACCTTTAAGATAATTAGATCGCTCCTTACTTAAAGTTCGTTACCACGAACTGTTTGATAAATTCCCTTAAAAACGTTTAGGGTTTTAGCAAAGGACAAATAGACACAAAAGGACAAAAAGTCAACACTCAGACATAAATTTTGAATTTGAGCGAAAATCCCAAAAATCGTTAAAAAACAATTTTGTTTGGCATACTAACAACAACTCAATGCAGCAGAAAGCTGCATGAGGCAACATAGCTACGCTTTTTCCTCTTCCATCCCATCCTATTCAAAGCCTCCCTCTTTACACCCTCCAAGGAAGTTTCTATTTCCATTAAATCTTTCCTTATGACATCCTCCCGCCCCAACAGAGGACGATCTGATTTTCGTTTAGCCCTAGACAGTTGGCTGAAAAAAAAAGGCTCAAGATCGTTTGAGAAAAACAATTGTACTTTTGTATATGGCTAATAATTACAATTTTTTTCAAGGTCCTCTTTTGGTTCTAGGTGAAGGAAAAAACTTTCTATTGAGTAAGTTGTCAATTACTTGGAAAGCAACTTTAGGGTTGTAGCAAATGACCAATATTTAAAATTTCTCTTTTTACGCTAGTATTTTTTTTTCTCCATGACCACACTGCCTTTTCTATGACAAAATCGAAATATTTAGAGTCTTTGTTTATTTTTTTGTTTCACTTTATAATAAAAAAAAACCTATCTCTACTTGGAACTCTTATTGATTTCGTCATAGAAAAGGCAGTGTGGTCATGGAGAAAAAAATACTAACGTCGTATATATGGGGATGACAGACCAACTTTAGAATCAGCAATATTTCATTTGCTTTTAGAAGAATAAAATGGTAAATTTAGTAACGAAAAATTCAGCTTTATTTCATTTTTAATTAGAAGAATGTTCAACGCGGTATTACAGAATTCAAGAACAGTTAGTGAACTGTTCAAGTCAATGGACCGGTAACCTGCTTTGACCTACAATTTTGAAGAAAATTGTACCACCTTTGTTCAACACAGTATTACAAAATTCAAGAACAGTTATTGAATTTTTTAAGGCAATGGATCGGTAACCTGCTTTGACCTACAACTTGGAAGAAAATTGTAATACTGCATTGAATAAAAGTACTAAAATTTTGTAATACTGTGTTGTAGTACAATTTTCTTCAAAATTATAGGTCAACGCAGTATTACAAAACTCAAGAACAGTTAGTAAACTTTCTAAGTCAATGGACCGGTAACCTGCTTTGACCCTGAAGTGATTATTTTTTAGTGTAAATACAGTTTTTTTTTATATTTTGATATGTTAGTAACTCTACTGATGATGATGACCGACTCATCGAAATATTTAGATTCTTTGTTTTTATTTTCGTTTCACTGTCTAATAAAAGGACCTCTCCCTATTTGGAACTCTTATTGATTCTCTTTTTACGTATTCCCAGGGGCAAATCTCCAACATTTTCATTGGAGGGGGGGGGGGTAAGAGGGGTCCATATCCAGATAGTCAAAGGGCATGGGAGGTATAATAATCTCTTTCTATACATTATTGGAGGGAGGGGGGGGGGGAATTGCCCCCCTTGCCACCCCCAAACGACGCCCCTGCGTATCCCATTAAACCAACAAAGAGGAAGAATTGTCAATTTTGAGTAATTAAGTTAAAAATCGTTCGAAAGAAACGATTTTTTTAACATTTAACTGATGTTTGATTATTCTTTTTAGGTTTTAGTAATTATGGAGTTCAGAAGCTTTTTCAGCACATAAATTCTAAGCTATTTGATAGATCTTTTGCATTTTAGGGTAAAACTATTATCTGTTAATTCCTGTTTTCAATTTCTTGTTTGTGTCAACATTAAGGAAAAAACTTCAGTTTCAAGTAACAGTACAGTTACTATGAATCATGTTTTATCTACAAAATGGGCTTGTAAAATGGGATGACGTCAATTCAAAGAAAAATATCGGCCACTAATTACAGCAATTCATTACACGTGATGAAGACATTAGGCAGGATGACGTCATGCTAAAAAGAAAGATTATATACGATAGTAGTGTGTGCGTCACTTTAGTTTTTTTGTTGTTCATGAAGAGAAAGGAACTAGTCAGATACAAATACAACATACAAAACCCTTATTAAAGGATTAAATATTCAAAGGTTAAACAACTCTTTGGTTAAATGCTAATGCAAAAAAAAAATATTACTTAAAATAAGAAAAGTAGCTTTAGTTAATTTTTCGCCAGGTATTGGCTAATTTTGCTTTTAGTAGTGCTAAACCCTGGAATTACTCGATTAATACTAAATACATTGCTTTTTAAGCTCCCTTTTTAGTCAAAATGTGCGAAAAAACTGCAATTTCAAGTGGATATCTTATAAATTATTTAAAAGAAAATTGTTCTTAAGTTTATGACTAATATTTAAAGTTTTTCTTATTTAGGTTCCCTTTGAGTCGACACAGAAAAAACAACTTCAATGTCATGTAAGTAAGTTATAATTGACTTTTAAAAAATTGTTCTTACCTATATGCATACTACTTTACGCTTGTCTTTTTCAGGCTCCTTTTTGAGTCAAGCCGGGAGAAAAAAGCCTCAATATCATGTAAGTAATAAATTATTTGAAAAAATGTTCTTAAGTATATGACTCGTATTTTATATTTGTCTTTTTCAGGTTCCCTTTTGAGTCAACACGGAAGAACAAAACCTTCAATACAATGTAAGTAAGTTACAAATCATTAAAAAAAACTGTTCTTAAGCATATGACTAATACATGGCATATAAGCATAAAGACATTTTTGTCTTTTTCAGCTTCCCTTTTGACTTAATACAGAAGGAAAAACTTCAGCATCACGTAAGTAAGTTATAAATGATTTTTTTAAATTGTTCTTAATTATACGCCTACTACTTTACGTTTGCCTTTTTCAGGCTCCTTTTTCAGTCAAACCGGAAGAAAAAAGCCTCAGTATCATGTAAGTAATTAATTATTCAAAAATTGCTCTTAAGCAAATAACTCATATTTATATTTTTATTTTTCAGGTTCTCTTTACAGTCAACATGGAAGAAATACTTCGGTTTCACGGAAGTAAGTTACAAATTATTTGAAAAACATGTTTTCTAAGCATAGGACATACATTTTGTATTTGTCTTTTTCAGGTTCCCTTTTGAGTCATCACAGAAGAAACAACTTCGGTAACATGTAAGTAAGTTATAAATGATTTAGAAAAAATTGTTTTAAACATATGACTAATACTTTATATTTGTCTTTTTCAGGTTTCCTTTAGAGTCAGGGAAGAAAAAATTTCACATTCAGGTAAGTAAGTTATAAATTATTTGAAAAAACTGTTCTTAAGTATATGACTAATATTTTATATTTGTCTTTTTCAGGTTCCCTTTAGAGTCAACTTGGGAGAAAAACTTCAGTTTCACGTAAGTAAGTTTCAAATTATTTGAAAATTTTTTCTTAAGCTTAATTACTAATATTTTATATTTGTGCTTTTCAGGTTCTCTTTAAAGTCAAAATAGAAGAAAAATTTTGGTTTCACGTAAGTAAGCTTTAAATTACTTGAAAACAATGTTTTTAAGCATACGACTAACATTTTGTATTTGTCTTTTCAAAGTTCTCTTCTCAGTCAACACAGAAAAAACAACTTCAGTATCACGTAAGTAAGTTATAAATGATTTAAAAGAATTTGTTCTTAAATATTTGACTAATGTTTTATATTTATCTTTTTTAGGTTCCAGTTTGAGTCGAAAAGGAAGAAAAAAGCTTCACTCTGTTGTAAGTAAGTTATAGATTATTTAAAAAAAAGATTGTTCTTAAGCAAATGACTAGTATTTTATATTTGTCTTTTTCAGGCTCCCTTTAGAGTCAACATGGAAAAAAACTTCATTTTTATGTAAGTTATAAACGTAAGTTATAAACTACGTGAAAAAAAATGTTTTTCAGCATAGGACTCATATTTTATATTTGTCTTTTTCAGATTCCCTTTAGAGTCAACACGGAAGAAAAACTTCAGTTTCACGTAAGTAAGTTATTATCACGCATATGGGTGGTATTTTATATTTGTCTTTTTCAGATTCCCTTTAGAGTAAACACAGAAAAACCAGCTTCAATATTACGTAAGTAAGTTCAAATTATTTAAAAAAAATTGTTCTTAGGCTTATGACTAATACTTTATATTTGTCTTTTTCAGGTTTTCTTTTGAGTCAACATTGAAGAACCAACTTAAGTTTCACGTAAGTAAGTTGTAGATAATTAAAAAAAATGTTCTTATACAAATGACTAATATTTTGTATTTTTTTTCAGGTTCCCTTTAGAGTCAACAAGGAAGAAAAAACTTCAGTTTCACATAAATAAGTTATTAATTATTTGAAAAAATTGTTCTTTAGCAAATGACTAATATTTTATATTTATCTTTTTCAGGTTCCATTTTGAGTCAACACAGAAGATACAACTTCAGTATCACGTAAGTAAGTTATAAATGATTTAAAAATCTGGTTTAAAAATAATTCGATCTTAACTATATGATTAATATTTTATATTTTTATATAAATTTTATATATATTTTATATAACACGGAATAAAAAAGCTTCACTAGGGTGTAAATAAGTTATAGATTATTTGAAAAAAAACTGTTCTTAAGCAAATAAATAAAATATTATATTTATTTTTTTCAGGCTTCCTTTAGAGTCAACATAGAAAAAAACTTCAGTTTCACGCAAGTAAGTTAAAAACTATTTAAAAAATTGTTCTTAAGCATATGAATCATATTTTATATTTTGTCTTTTTCAGGTTTTCTTTAGAGCCAATATGGAGGAAAAAAATTTAGTTTCATGTAAACAAGTTATAAGTCATTTGAAAAATATTATTTTTAAGAATATGGCTAAGATTTATATTTGTCTTTTTCAGATTTCCTTTAGAGTCAACAGAGAAGAAACAACCTCAAGATGCCATAAGTAAGTATAAATTATTTCTTAAAAATTTGTTCTTAAGCATATGACTAATACTTTGTACTTGTCTTTTCAGGTTCCGTTTTGAGTCAACATTGAAGAACAAAATTCAGTTTCACGTAATAAGTTATAAATTATTTGTAAAATACTGTTAGTAAGCCCATGACTAAAATTTTATATTTGTCTTTTTCAGGTTCCATTTAGTCTCAACCTGGAAACAAAATTCAGTTTCACATAAGATATAAACTATATTAAAAAAAAGTTCTTCATCATATGACTCATGTTTGAAACATGGAAGAAAAAAATTTAGTTTCATGTAAGTTACAAATTATTTGAAAAAATTGTGTTTAAGCATATGGGTGATATTTTATATTTGTCTTTTTCAGATTTCCTTTAGAGTCAACACAGAAGAAACGATTTCGATATTGCGTACGTAAGTTTAAATTATTTTAATAAATTGTTATTAAGCATGTGACCAATACTTTATATTTGTCTTTTTCAGGTTCTCTTTTGAGTGAACATTGAATAACAAACTTTAGTTTCACGTAAGTAAGTTTTAAATTTATTGAAACAATTGTTTTTAAGTATGTGGCTAATATTTTATATTTGTGTTTTTCAGGTTCCATTTTGAGTCAACACAGAGAAAACTACTTCAGTATCACGTAAGTAAGTTATAAATGATTTAAAAGAATCTGTTCTTAACTAGTTGACTAATATTTTATATTTCTCTTTTTTTAGGTTCCACTTTGAGTCTACACGGAAGAAAAAAGCTTCACTCTATTGTAAGTAAGTTATAGATTATTTAAAAAAAAAATTCTTAAGCAAATGACTAATATTTTATTTTTGTCTTTTTCAGGCTCCCTTTAGAGTCAAAATGGAAAAACCTTTAGTTTTACGTAAGTTACAAACGTAAATTATAAACTATTTGAAAAACATTGTTCTTCAGCATATAACTCAAATTTCATATGTATCATTTACAGGCTCCCTTTAAAGCCAAATTTGTAGAAAAGCTTCAGTTTCACTTAAGTAATTTTAAATTATTTTAAAAATATTGTTCTTAAGCATATGACTAATACTTTATATTTGTAAACAAAAAAATTTTTAAACAAGAAAAACGGGTTTTAATTTTCTATAAAGCAGTGAAATACAAAACAATTAACTATGCACAAAAGCTCCGAATATTTCGGCCCCACATCCGGGAGCCTTTCTCAACGGAAAAAAAAATAAAATGAATAAATAAATAAAAAAAAAACTTAAATTACATCAAAATAAAACATACTAAACACATAAAGAGAAAGAAGAAAAAAAAACAAAATAAAAAATATAAATAAATAAGAAACAAAACTCACATATTAAATAAACACTTCCATGCACTGAATGTCTATAATGATTCAACTTTATTTAATATGTGAGTTTTGTTTCTTATTTATTTATATTTTTTCTTTTGTTTTTTTTTTGTTCTTTCTCTTTATGTGTTTAGTATGTTTTATTGTGATGTAAGTTAAGTTTTTTGTTTTTTTTATTTATTTATTTATTTATTTTATTTTTTTTCCGTTGAGAAAGGCTCCTGGATGTGAGGCCAAAATATTTGGAGCTTTGTGCATAATTAATTGTTTTTGTATTTCACTGCTTTATAGAAAATTAAAACCCGTTTTTCTTGTTTAAATTTTTTTTTGTTTTTAATGGAAAAGCAGTGTGGTCTAAGAAATTATTTACTTTATATTTGTCTTTTTCAGGTTCAATTTTGACTCAACATTGAAGAACAAACTAAAGTTTCAAGTAATTAAGTTATAAACTATTTGAAAAAAATTGTTCTTAAGAATATGAATAATATTTTATAATTGTCATTTCAGGTTCCCTTTTGAGTCAACACAAAAGAAACAACTTCAGTATCATGTAAGTAAGTTATGAATGATTTAAAAAAGTCTTTAAACATATGAATAATATTTTATATTTGTCTTTTTCAGGCTCCCTTTAGAGTCAACAAGTAAAAAAAAATTCACTTTCACGTAAGTAAGTTATAAATTATTTGAAAAAATTGTTCTTGAGCATATGAATAATGTTTTATACTTGCCTTTGAATAATATGAATAATATTAATATTGAGCATATGAATAATATTTTTTACTTGCCTTTTTCAGGTTCCCTTTAGAATCAGCTTGGGTGAACAACTTCCGTTTGACGTAAGTAAGTTTTAAGTTATTTGAAAAATATTATTCTTAAGCACATAAATAATATTTTATATTTGTCTTTTTCAAGTTCTGTTTAGAGTCAACATGGAAGAAAAAATTTTAGTTTCAAGTAATTAAGTTTTAAAATATTTGAAAATATTGTTTTTAAGCATATGGCTAATATTTTACATTTGTCTTTTTCAGATTCCATTTGGAGTCAACACAGAAAAAGCAACTTCCCTATCACGAAAGTAAGCTATAAATAATTTAAAAGAATTTGTTCTTAACTATTTGACTAATATTTTATACCTCTCTTTTTTTAGGTTCCACTTTGAGTCAACACGGAAGAAAAAGCTTCACTCTATTGTAAGTAAGTTATAGATTATTTTAAAAAAATGTTCTTAAGCAAATGACAAATATTTTATATTTGTCTTTTTCAGGCTCCCATTTCCATTTTAGTGTCAAAACGGAAAAAAAAACTAAGTTTTACGTAAGTTACAACCGTAAGTTAGTAACTATTTGAAAAAAATTGTTCTTCAGTGCATGACTCAAATTTATATTTGTCTTTTTGAGGCTCCCTTTAAAGCCATATTAGAAGAAAAACTTCAGTTCTAAACTAAAAAAATTTAGTTTCAAGTAAGTAAGTTTTAAATTATTTGAAAAAATTATTTTTAAGCATATGGCTAATATTTTACATTTGTCTTTTTCAGATTCCATTTTGAGTCAACACAGAAAAAGCAACTTCACTATCATGTAAGTAAGCTATAAATAATTTAAAAGAATTTGTTCTTAACTATTTGACTAATATTTTATGCCTCTCTTTTTTTAGGTTCCATTTTGAGTCAACACGGAAGAAAAAAGCTTCACTCTATTGTAAGTAAGTTATAGATTATTTAAAAAAAAATGTTCTTAAGCAAAGGACAAATGTTTTATATTTGTCTTTTTTAGGCTTCCATTTCCATTTCAGTGTCAAAATGGAAAAAAACTTATGTTTTACGTAAGTTACAAACGTAAGTTAGTAACTATTTGAAAAAAAATTGTTCTTCAGTACATGACTCAAATTTATATTTGTCTTTTTTAGGCTCCATTTAAAGCCAAATTAGATGAAAAACTTCAGTTTCACTTAAGTAAGTTTAAATTATTTAAAAAAAACTGTTCTTAAGTAAATTACTAATACTTTATATTTGTCTTATTCAGGTTCCCTTTTAAGTCAACATTGAAGAACAAACTAATTTTCAAGTAAGTAAGTTATAAACTATTTGAAAAAAATTGTTTTCTAGCACATGAATAATATTTTATATTTGTCTTTTTCAGGTTGCTTTTTGAGTCAACACAGAACAAACAACTTCAAAATCATGTAAGTAAGTTATGAATGATTTAAAAAAAAAGTCTTTTAAGCATATGAATTATATTATATATTTGTCTTTTTCAGGTTCCCTTTAGAGTCAACATGTATGAAAAACTTCACTTTCACGTAAGTAATTTATAAATTATTTGAAAAAATTGTTCTTAAGCGTATGAATAATATTTTATATTTGCCTTTTTCAGGTTCCCTTTAGAGTCAGCTTGGGTGAAAAACTTCCGTTTCACATAAGTAAGTTTTAAGTTTTTTGAAAATATTGTTCTTAAGCACATAAATAATAGTTTATATTTATCTTTGTCAGGTTCTCTTTAGAGTCAACATGGAATAAAAAACTTTAGTTTCAAGTAATTAAGTTTTAAATTATTTGAAAAAATTGTTTTTAAGCATATGGCTAATATTTTATATTTGTCTTTTTCAGGCTCTCTTTAGAGACAACACGGAAGAAAAAACTTTAGTTTCATGTAAGTAATTTTTAAATTATTTGAAAAAAAATTGTTTTTAAGCATATGGCTAATATTCTATATTTATTTTTTTCAGGCTCCATTTTGATTCAACACAGAAAATACAACTTCAGTATCACGTAAGTAAGTTTTAAATGACTTAAAAGAATTTGTTTTTAACTATGTGACTAATAATTTATATTTATCTGTTTTAGGTTCCATTTTGAGTCAACACAGAAGAAACAACTTCAGTATCATGAAAGTAAGTTATGAACGATTTAAAAAATTGTTCTTAAGCATATGACTAATATTTTATATTTATCTTTTTCAGGTTCCCTTTTGAGTTAACACAGAAAAAAACACCTTCAATGTCACGTAAGTAAGTTATAAATTATGTGAAAAAAATTGTTCTTAAGCATTTTAAAAATATTTTATATTTGTCTTTTTCAGATTCTCTTTAGAGTCAACATGGACAATAAAACTTTACTTTCACGTAAGTAAGTAATAAATAATTTGAAAAAAATCGTTTTTAATGTTTTTAAGCATATGAATAATATTTCATATTTGTCTTTTCCAAGTTCCCTTTTGAGTCAACACAGAAGAAACAACTTCAGTATCACGTAAGTATGTTATAAATTATTTGAAAAAAAAAATTAAGCATATAACCAATATATTATATTTGTATTTTTCAGGTTCCCTTCTGAGTCAACACAGAAGAAACAACTTCAGAATCACGAAAGTAAGCTATGAATGACCTAAAAAAATTATTTTAAGCACATGACCAATATTTGATATTTTCTTTTTCAGGTTCCCTTTAGAGTCAACACAGAAGAAACAACTTCAGTATCAACCCAAAGCGGAGCTGTGTATGATTTAAAACCATTGTTGTTAACTATATGACGAATTTATTATATTTGTCTTATTTAGAATCCCTTTTAAGTCAACACAGAAGAAACGACTTAAGTATCACGCAAGTTAGTTATGATTGATCTTAAAAAATGTTCTTAACTCTATGAATAATATTTTATATTTGTCTATTTCAGGTTCCCTTCTGAGTCAACACAGAAGAAACAACTTCAGTATCACGAAAGTAAGCTATGAATGACCTAAAAAAAATTGTTTTAAGCACATGACCTATATTTTATATTTGTCTTTTTCAGGTTCCCTTTCGAATCAACACAGAAGAGACAACTTCAGCATGACGTAAGTAAGTTATGAATGGTTCGTAAAAAATTATTCTTAACTAGATGACTAATATCTTATATTTGTCTTTTTCAGGTTCTCCTTAGAATCAACATGGAAGAAAAACTTCAGTTTTACGTAAGTAAGTTATAAATTATTCGACAAAAACTATTTTTAAGCATATGGCTTATGTTTTATATTTGTCTTCTTCAGATCCTCTTTTTAGTCAACACGGAAGAAAAAAGTTCAAAATCATTTAACTAATTTATAAATTTTTAAAAAAAAATGTTCTTAAGCATGTGACTAATATTTCACATTTCTCTTTTTTAGATTCTTTTTTGTGTCAAAACAGAAGCAAAACAACTTCATAATTACGTAAGTAAATTATAAATGATTTAATAAAAATGTTCTTAACTATATGACTAATATTTTATATTTGTCTTTTTCAGGTTCCTTTTGAGTCAACACAGAGGAAACAACTTAAGTATTACGTAAGTACGTTATGAACGATTTAAAAAATGTTCTTAACTATGTGACTAATATTTTATAATTTCTTTTTAGGTTCCCGTTTGAGTCAACACAGATGAAACAACTTTAGTAACACGTAAGTAGGTTATAAATTATTTGAAAAAAATTATTTTTAAGCATTTGACTAATATTTTATAATGGTCTTTTTAAGATTCCCTTCTGATTCAACAAAGAAGAAAAAAAAACAACTCCTGTATCACTTAATTAAGCTATGAATGTTTATTAAAAATTTGTGCCAAGAACATTAATAATATTTATATTTGTATTTTTCTTGTTCCCTTTTGAATAAAAAAAGATGAAACAACTTAAGTAGCACTTAAGTATGTTATAAATTATTTGAAAACAATTATTTTTAATAATTTTACGAATATTTTATTTCTGTCTTTTTAATACCCCATACTTATTAAACAAAGAAGAAAAAACCACAACACCTTGATAACTTAATTAAGCTATGAATTTTAAATAAAAAATTGTACCAAGAAAATTAATAATATTTATAATTTTATTTTTCATGGTCAATTTAGAGTAAAAAAATATTACACAACTTAATTAGCAATTAATTTGTTTATATTTTAATTGAAAAAAATTATTTTTAATAATTTGTCGAATATTTTATCTCTGTCTTTTTAATACCCACTTCTGATTCAAAAAAGAAGATACAGAAAAAACTCCTGTACCACGTAAGTAAGCTATGAATGATAATTAAAAAATTGTTCTAAGAACATGAATAATATTTATATTTGTCTTTTTCAGGTTCCCTTTTGAATCAACACAGATGAAACAACTTTAGTTGCACGTAAGTAGGTTATAAATTATTTGAAAAAAATTATTTTTAAGCATTTGACTAATATTTTATAATGGTCTTTTTAAGATTCCCTTCTGAGTCAACAAATAAGAAACAAAAACAACTCCTGTATCACGTAAGTAAGCTATGAATGATTATTAAAAAATTGTTCTAAGAACATGAATAATATTTATATTTGTCTTTTTCAGGTTCCCTTTTGAATAAACAAAGATGAAACAACTTTAGTAGCACGTAAGTAGTTTATAAATTATTTTAAAACAATTTTTTTTAAGAATTTTAATAATATTTTATATTGTTATTTTTAATATTCCCTTCTTAGTCAAAAAATAATAAAAAAACACAACTCCTGTATCACGTAAGTAAGCTATAAATGATTATTAAAAAATTGTTCTAAGAACATGAATAATATTTATATTTGTCTTTTTCAGGTTCCCTTTTGAATAAAAACAGATGAAACAACTTTAGTAGCACGTAAGTAGGGTATAAATTATTTGAAAAAAATTATTTTTAAGAATTTGAATAATATTTTATAATGGTCTTTTTAAGATTCCCTTCTGAGTCAACAAAGAAGAAACAAAAACAACTCCTGTATCACGTAAGTAAGCTATGAATGATTATTAAAAAATTGTTCTAAGAACATGAATAATATTTATATTTGTCTTTTTCAGGTTCCCTTTTGAATCAACACAGATGAAACAACTTTAGTAGCACGTAAGTAGGTTATAAATTATTTGAAAACAATTATTTTTATGCATTTGACTAATATTTTATAATGGTCTTTTAATATTCCCTTCTGATTAAAAAAAGAAGAAACAAAAACAACTCCTGTATCACGTAAGTAAGCTATGAATGATTATTAAAAAATTGTTCTAAGAACATGAATAATATTTATATTTGTCTTTTTCAGGTTCCCTTTTGAATAAACACAGATGAAACAACTTTAGTAGCACGTAAGTAGGTTATAAATTATTTGAAAAAAATTATTTTTAAGAATTTTAATAATATTTTATATTGTTATTTTTAAGATTCCCTTCTTAGAAAAAAAATAAGATAAAAACACAACTCCTGTATCACTTAAGTAATCTATGAATGATTATTAAAAAATTGTTATAAGAACATTAATAATATTTATATTTGTCTTTTTCAGGTTCCCTTTTGAATCTAAACAGATGAAACAACTTTAGTATCACTTAAGTTGGTTATAAATTATTTTAAAAAAATTATTTTTAAGAATTTGACGAATATTTTACAATGGTATTTTTAAGATGCCCTTCTGAGTCAACAAAGAAGAAACAAAAACAACTCCTGTATCACGTAAGTAAGCTATGAATGATTATTAAAAAATTATTCTAAGAACATGAATAATATTTATATTTGTCTTTTTCAGGTTCCCTTTTGAATCAACACAGATGAAACAACTTTAGTAGCACTTAATTAGGTTATAAATTATTTTAAAACAAATATTTTTAAGAATTTTAATAATATTTTATAATGTTCTTTTTAATATTCCCTTCTTAGAAAAAAAAGAAGAAAAAAAAACAACTCCTGTATCACGTAAGTAAGCTATGAATGATTATTAAAAAATTGTTAAAAAGAACATGAATAATATTTATATTTTTATTTTTCAGGTTCCATTTTGAATCAACACAGATGAAACAACTTTAGTGACACGTAAGTAGGTTATAAATTATTTGAAAACAAATATTTTTAAGCATTTGACTAATATTTTATAATGGTATTTTTAAGATTCCCTTCTGAGTCAAAAAAGAAGAAACAAAAACAACTCCTGTATCACGTAAAAAGCTATGAATGATTATTAAAAAATTTTTCTAAGAACATTAATAATATTTATATTTGTATTTTTCAGGTTCCCTTTTGAGTCAACACAGATGAAACAACTTTAGTAACACTTAAGTAGTTTATAATTTATTTTAAAAAATTTTTTTTTATGCTTTTGACTATTATTTTATATTGTTATTTTTATTATTCCGTTCTTTTTAAAAAAATAAGAAAAAAACACAACTCCTGTATCACGTAAGTAAGCTATGAATGATTATTAAAAAATTGTTCTAAGAACATGAATAATATTTATATTTGTCTTTTTCAGGTTCCCTTTTGAGTCAACACAGATGAAACAACTTTAGTAACACTTAAGTAGGTTATAAATTATTTTAAAAAAATTATTTTTAAGAATTTTAATAATATTTTATATTGTTATTTTTAATATTCCCTTCTGATAAAAAAAAGAATAAAAAAACACAACTCCTGTATCACGTAAGTAAGCTATGAATGATTATTAAAAAATTGTTAAAAAGAACATGAATAATATTTATATTTGTCTTTTTCAGGTTCCCTTTTGAATCAACACAGATGAAACAACTTTAGTAACACTTAATTATGTTATAATTTATTTGAAAAAATTTATTTTTATTAATTTGAATATTTTTTTTTATGGGTCTTTTTAAGACTCCCTTCTTATAAAAAAAAAAAGAAAAAAAAACAACTCCTGTATCACGTAAGTAAGCTATGAATGTTTATTAAAAAATTGTTATAAGAACATGAATAATTTATTAAAAAATTGTTCTAATAACATGAATAATATTTATAATTGTCTTTTTAAGGTTCCCTTTTGAGTCAACACAGATGAAACAACTTTAGTAACACGTAAGTAGGTTATAAATTATTTGAAAAAAATTATTTTTAAGCATTTGACTAGAAAAAAATTATTTTTAAGCATTTGACTAATATTTTATAATGGTCTTTTTAAGATTCCCTTCTGAGTAAACAAAGAAGAAACAAAAACAACTCCTGTATCACGTAAGTAAGCTATGAATGATTATTAAAAAATTATTCTAAGAACATTAATAATATTTATATTTGTCTTTTTCAGGTTCCCTTTTGAATAAAAAAAGATGAAACAACTTTAGTAGCACGTAAGTAGGTTATAAATTATTTGAAAAAAATTATTTTTAAGAATTTCACTATTATTTTAAAATTGTATTTTTAAGATTTCCTTATGAGTCAAAAAATAAGAAAAACACACAACTCCTGTATCACGTAAGTAAGCTATGAATGATTATTAAAAAATTGTTCTAATAACATGAATAATATTTATATTTGTATTTTTAAGGTTCCCTTTTGAGTCAACACAGATGAAACAACTTTAGTAACACGTAAGTAGGTTATAAATTATTTTAAAATATTTATTTTTAAGAATTTTAATAATATTTTATATTGTTATTTTTAATATCCCCTTCTGATTAAACAAATAATAAAAAAACACAACTCCTGTATCACGTAAGTAAGCTATCAATGATTATTAAAAAATTGTTCTAAGAACATGAACAATATTTATATTTGTCTTTTTCAGGTTCCCTATTGATTCAACACAGATGAAACAACTTTATTAACACGTAATTAGTGTATAAATTATTTGAAAAAAATTATTTTTAAGAATTTGAATAATATTTTATATTGGTATTTTTAAGATTCCCTTCTGAGTCAAAAAAGAATAAACAAAAACAACTCCTGTATCACGTAAGTAAGCTATGAATGATTATTAAAAAATTGTTAAAAAGAACATGAATAATATTTATATTTGTCTTTTTCAGGTTCCCTTTTGAATCAACACAGATGAAACAACTTTAGTAACACGTAAGTAGGTTATAAATTATTTGAAAAAAATTATTTTTAATAATTTTAATAATTTTTAATATTTTTATTTTTAATATTCCCTTCTTATACAAAAAATAAGAAAAAAACACAACTCCTGTATCACTTAAGTAAGCTATGAATGATTAATAAAAAATTGTTCTAAGAACATGAATAAATTATTAAAAAATTGTTCTAATAACATGAATAATATTTATATTTGTCTTTTTAAGGTTCCCTTTTGAGTCAACACAGATGAAACAACTTTAGTAACACGTAAGTAGGTTATAGATTATTTCAAAAAATTTATTTTTAAGAATTTTACTATAAAAAAATTATTTTTAAGAATTTTAATAATATTTTATATTGTTATTTTTAATTTTCCCTTCTGATAAAAAAAATAATAAAAAAAAACAACTCCTTTATCACGTAAGTAATCTATGAATGTTTATTAAAAAATTGTTCTAAGAACATGAATAATATTTATATTTGTCTTTTTCAGGTTCCCTTTTGAATCAACACAGATGAAACAACTTTAGTAGCACGTAAGTAGGTTATAAATTAATTTAAAAAAATTATTTTTAAGAATTTGACTAATATTTTATATTGTTATTTTTAATATTTCCTTCTTAGTAAAAAAATAATAAAAAAACACAACTCCTGTATCACGTAAGTAAGCTATTAATGATTATTAAAAAATTGTTCTAAGAACATGAATAATATTTATATTTGTCTTTTTCAGGTTCCCTTTTGAATCAACACAGATGAAACAACTTTAGTAGCACTTAAGTAGGTTATAAATTATTTTAAAAAAATTATTTTTAAGCATTTGACTAATATTTTAATTAGGTCTTTTTAAGATTCCCTTCTGAGTAAACAAATAAGAAACAAAAACAACTCCTGTATCACGTAAGTAAGCTATAAATGATTATTAAAAAATTGTTCTAAGAACATGAATAATATTTATATTTGTCTTTTTCAGGTTCCCTTTTGAATAAAAACAGATGAAACAACTTTAGTAGAACGTAAGTAGTTTATAAATTATTTTAAAAAAAATATTTTTAAGAATTTTACTAATATTTTATAAGGTTATTTTTAATAATCCCTTCTGATTAAAAAAATAATAAACACAAACAACTCCTGTATCACGTAAGTAAGCTATCAATGATTATTAAAAAATTGTTCTAAGAACATGAATAATATTTATATTTGTCTTTTTCAGGTTCCCTTTTGAATAAACACAGATGAAACAACTTTAGTAACACGTAAGTAGGGTATAAATTATTTGAAAAAAATTATTTTTAAGCATTTGACTAATATTTTATATTGGTATTTTTAAGATCCCCTTCTGAGTAAACAAATAATAAACAAACACAACTCCTGTATCACGTAAGTAAGCTATGAATGATTATTAAAAAATTGTTCCAAGAACATGAATAATATTTATATTTGTCTTTTTCAGGTTCCCTTTTGAATCAACACAGATGAAACAACTTTAGTATCACTTAATTATTTTATAAATTATTTGAAAAAAATTATTTTTAAGAATTTGACTAATATTTTATATTGGTCTTTTTAAGATTCCCTTCTGAGACAACAAAGAATAAACAAAAACAACTCCTGTATCACGTAAGTAAGCTATGAATGATTATTAAAAAATTGTTCCAAGAACATGAATAATATTTATATTTGTCTTTTTCAGGTTCCCTTTTGAATCAACACAGATGAAACAACTTTAGTAGCACGTAAGTAGGTTATAAATTATTTGAAAAAAACTATTTTTAAGCATTTTACTAATATTTTATATTGTTATTTTTAATATTCCCTTCTGAGTCAACAAAGAAGAAACAAAAACAACTCCTGTATCACGTAAGTAAGCTATCAATGATTATTAAAAAATTGTTCTAAGAACATGAATAATATTTATATTTGTCTTTTTCAGGTTCCCTTTTGAATAAACACAGATGAAACAACTTTAGTAACACTTAATTATTGTATAATTTTTTTGAAAAATTATTTTTTTATGCTTTTGAATATATTTTTTTATCTTTATTCTAAATTTTTACTTAATTTAAACAAAAGAAGATAAAGACAAAACTCCTTTACCACGTAATTAAGCTATCAATTTTTAGAAAAAAATTATTCCAAGTAAGTTAGCTAACAGTATATTTTTATTTTTAAGGTCACATTGAGAATAAAAACAGATGAAACAAATTGAGTAACACGTAAGTAGGTTATAAATTATTTGAAAAAAATTATTTTTAAGCATTTGACTAATATTTTATATTGTTATTTTTAAGATCCACTTCTGATAAAACAAATAATAAAAAAAAACAACTCCTGTATCACGTAATTAAGCTATGAATGATTATTAAAAAATTGTTCTAAGAACATGAACAATATTTATATTTGTCTTTTTCAGGTTCCCTTTTGAGTCATCACAGATGAAACAACTTAATTAACACGTAAGTAGGTTATAAATTATTTGAAAAAAATTATTTTTAAGCATTTGACTAATTTTTTATATTGTTCTTTTTAAGATTCCCTTCTGAGTAAACAAATAATAAAAAAAAACAACTCCTGTATCACGTAAGTAAGCTATGAATGATTATTAAAAAATTGTTCTAAGAACATGAACAATATTTATATTTGTCTTTTTCAGGTTCCCTTTTGAGTCATCACAGATGAAACAACTTAAGTAACACATAAGTAGGTTATAAATTATTTTAAAAAATTTATTTTTAAGATTTTGACTATTATTTTATAATGGTTTTTTTAATATTCCCTTCTGAGTCAACAAAGAAGAAACAAAAACAACTCCTGTATCATGTAAGTAAGCTATGAATGATAATTAAAAAATTGTTCTAAGAACATGAATAATATTTATATTTGTCTTTTTCAGGTTCCCTTTTGAATCAACACAGATGAAACAACTTAAGTAGCACGTAAGTAGGTTATAAATTATTTGAAAAAAATTATTTTTAAGCATTTGAATAATTTTTTATAATGTTCTTTTTAAGATTCCCTTCTGAGTCAACAAAGAAGAAACAAAAACAACTCCTGTATCACGTAAGTAAGCTATGAATGATTATTAAAAAATTGTTCTAAGAACATGAATAATATTTATATTTGTCTTTTTCAGGTTCCCTTTTGAGTCAACACAGATGAAACAACTTTAGTAACACTTAAGTAGGTTATAAATTATTTTAAAAAAATTATTTTTAAGCTTTTGAATAATATTTTATATTGGTCTTTTTAAGATTCCCTTCTGAGTCAACAAAGAAGAAACAAAAACAACTCCTGTATCACGTAAGTAAGCTATGAATGATTATTAAAAAATTGTTCTAAGAACATGAATAATATTTATATTTGTCTTTTTCAGGTTCCCTTTTGAGTCATCACAGATGAAACAACTTTAGTAACACGTAAGTAGTGTATAAATTATTTTAAAAAAATTATTTTTAAGAATTTGACTAATATTTTATATTGTTCTTTTTAAGATTCCCTTCTGAGTCAAAAAATAATATAAATAAACAACTCCTGTATCACGTAAGTAAGCTATAAATTATTATTAAAAAATTGTTCTAAGAACATGAATAATATTTATATTTTTATTTTTCAGGTTCCCTTTTGAATCAACACAGATGAAAAAACTTTAGTAGCACTTAAGTAGGTTATAAATTATTTGAAAAAAAATAATTTTTAAGAATTTGAATAATATTTTATATTGTTCTTTTTAAGATTCCCTTCTTAGTCAACAAAGAAGAAACAAAAACAACTCCTGTATCACGTAAGTAAGCTATGAATGATTATTAAAAAATTGTTCTAAGAACATGAACAATATTTATATTTGTCTTTTTCAGGTTCCCTTTTGAGTCAACAAAGATTAAACAAATTTATTAAAAAGTAATTAGTTTATAAATTTTTTTAAAAAATTTTTTTTTAAGCTTTTGACTATTTTTTTATAATGGTCTTTTTAAGATTCCATGCTGAGTAAAAAAAGAAGAAAAAAACACAACTCCTTTATCACGTAAGTAATCTATGAATGATTATTAAAAAATTGTTCTAAGAACGTGAACAATATTTATATTTGTATTTTTCAGGTTCACTTTTGAATAATAACAGATGAAACAAATTAATTAGCAATTAAGTAGTTTATAATTTATTTGAAAAAATTTATTTTTAAGCATTTTAATAATATTTTATAATGGTCTTTTTAAGATTCCCTTATTAGTCAACAAAGAAGAAAAAAAAACAACTCCTGTATCACGTAAGTAAGCTATGAAAAATTATTTTTAAGC
This sequence comes from Artemia sp. Qi Xiang Cuo, assembly GCF_049724085.1. Lineage (NCBI taxonomy): Eukaryota > Metazoa > Arthropoda > Branchiopoda > Anostraca > Artemiidae > Artemia > Artemia sp. Qi Xiang Cuo. The sequence goes on from NC_142809.1 coordinate 40,624,278, forward strand.
ATTTGACTAATATTTTATAATGGTCTTTTTAAGATTCCCTTCTGAGTCAACAAAGAAGAAACAAAAACAACTCCTGTATCACGTAAGTAAGCTATGAATGATTATTAAAAAATTGTTCTAAGAACATGAATAATATTTATATTTGTATTTTTCAGGTTCCCTTTTGAGTCAACACAGATGAAACAACTTTAGTATCACGTAAGTTGTTTATAAATTATTTTAAAAAAATTATTTTTAAGAATTTGAATAATATTTTATATTGTTATTTTTAAGATTCCCTTCTGAGTCAAAAAAGAAGAAACAAAAACAACTCCTGTATCACGTAAGTAAGCTATAAATGATTATTAAAAAATTGTTCTAAGAACATGAATAATATTTATATTTGTCTTTTTCAGGTTCCCTTTTGAATCAACACAGATTAAACAACTTTAGTGGCACGTAAGTAGGTTATAAATTATTTGAAAACAAATATTTTTAAGCATTTGAATAATATTTTAAATTGTTATTTTTAATATCCCCTTCTGAGTCAACAAATAATATAAAAACACAACTCCTGTATCACGTAAGTAAGCTATGAATGATTATTAAAAAATTGTTCTAAGAACGTGAATAATATTTATATTTGTATTTTTCCGGTCACCGTTTGAGTAATTTCAGATGAAACAAATTAAGTAGAAAGTTTTTTTTTTATAGTTATAGTGAAAAAAATTATTTTTAAGCATTTGACTAATATTGAATAACGGTATGCATATTACTCACTAATTATAAACAAAAAAAGATAAAGCCTAAACTCATTTATATCGAACGTCATATATGACATTTTATAAAAAAAATATTCTAAGAACAATAATAATATTTATATTTGTCTTTTTCAGGTTCCCTTTTGAATCAACACATATTAAACAAATTTATTATCACTTAATTTGTTTATAATTTTTTTTAAAACATATTTTTTTAAGAATTTTAATAATTTTTTAAATTGTTCTTTTAAATTTTCCATTCTTTTAAAAAAAAGAATAAAAAAAAACAACTCCTTTATCACGTAAGTAATCTATGAATGATTATTAAAAAATTGTTCTAAGAACGTGAATAATATTTATATTTGTATTTTTCCGGTTCCCTTTTGAGTCAACACAGATGAAACAAATTTAGTAAAACGAAAGTAGGGTATAAATAATTTGAAAAAAATTATTTTTAAGCAGTTGACTAATATTTTATATTGGTCTTTTTAAGATTCCCTTCTGAGTAAACAAAGAAGAAACAAAAACAACTCCTGTATCACGTAAGTAAGCTATGAAAAATTATTTTTAAGCATTTGACTAATATTTTATAATGGTCTTTTTAAGATTCCCTTCTGAGTCAAAAAATAATAAACAAACACAACTCCTGTATCACGTAAGTAAGCTATGAATGATTATTAAAAAATTGTTCTAAGAACATGAACAATATTTATATTTGTCTTTTTCAGGTTCCCTTTTGAGTCAACACAGATGAAACAACTTTAGTAACACGTATGTAGGTTATAAATTATTTGAAAAAAAAAATTTTTAAGCAGTTGACTAATATTTTATAATGGTCTTTTTAAGATTCCCTTCTGAGTCAACAAAGAATAAACAAACACAACTCCTGTATCACGTAATTAAGCTATGAAAAATTATTTTTAATCTTTTTACTAATATTTTATAATGGTATTTTTAATATTCCCTTCTGAGACAAAAAACAAGAAACAAAAACAACACCTGTATCACGTAAGTAAGCTATGAATGATTAATAAAAAATTTTTCTAAGAACGAGAATAATATTTATATTTGTATTTTTCCGGTCCCCTATTTAATCAACACAGATTAAACAAATTAAGTAGCACGTACTTAGTGCATAGATTATTTGAAATAAAAATTTTTTAAGACTTTGACTAATATTGTATAATTGTCTTTTTAAGATTACCTTCTGAGACAACAAAAAAGAAACAAAAACAACTCCTGTATCACGTAAGTAAGCTATGAATGATTATTAAAAAATTGTTCTAAGAACATGAATAATATTTATATTTGTCTTTTTCAGGTTCGCTTTTGAGTCATCACAGATGAAACAACTTAAGTAACACGTAAGTAGGGTATAAATTATTTTAAAAAAATTATTTTTAATAATTTTACTAATTTTTTATAATGTTATTTTTAATATTCCATTCTTAGTAAACAAAGAAGAAACAAAAACAACTCCTGTATCACGTAAGTAAGCTATGAATGATTATTAAAAAATTGTTCTAAGAACATGAATAATATTTATATTTGTCTTTTTCAGGTTCCCTTTTGAGTCATCACAGATGAAACAACTTAAGTAACACGTAAGTAGGTTATAAATTATTTGAAAAAAATTATTTTTAAGCATTTGAATAATATTTTATAATGGTCTTTTTAAGATTCCCTTCTGAGTCAACAAAGAAGAAACAAAAACAACTCCTGTATCACGTAAGTAAGCTATGAATGATAATTAAAAAATTGTTCTAAGAACATGAATAATATTTATTTGTCTTTTTCAGGTTCCCTTTTGAATAAACACAGATGAAACAACTTTAGTAGCACGTAAGTAGGTTATAAATTATTTGAAAAAAATTATTTTTAAGCATTTGACTAATATTTTATAATGGTCTTTTTAAGATTCCCTTCTGAGTCAACAAAGAAGAAACAAAAACAACTCCTGTATCACGTAAGTAAGCTATGAATGATTATTAAAAAATTGTTCTAAGAACATGAATAATATTTATATTTGTCTTTTTCAGGTTCCCTTTAGAATCAACACGGAAGAAAAAAGTTTCAGTTTCATTTAAGGAAGTTATAAATTATTTGAAAAAATCATACTTAAGCATATGGCTAACATTTATATTGGTCTTTTTCAGGTTCCCTTTTGAGTCAACATAGAAGGAACAACTTCGGTATCACGAAAGTAAGTTACGAATAATTTTTTAACAAATGTTCTTAACTGTATGATCAATATTTTATATTTGTGTTTCTCAGGTTCCATTTCGATTCAACAAAGAAAAAACTTCAATTTCAGTTAAGAAAATTATAAATTATTTGAAAAAAAAAATGTTCTTAAGGTTTCCCTTAGAATCAACATGGAAGAAAACCTTCCGTTTCAAGTAAGTTATAAATGATTTTTTTTAATTGTTCTTAAACATGTGACTAATATTTATAATTATTTTTTCAGGTTCCCTTTTGAGTCAACACGGAATAAAAAAGCTTCAGTATCATGTAAGGAAGTTATGAACTATTTGAAAAAAAAAATATTCTTAAATGTATAACTAATATTTCCCATTTTTCTTTGAAAAAAAAAGTTTTAATGTTTTTAAGCATATGACTATGATTTAGTATTTGTCTTTTTCAAGTTCCCTTTTGAGTCAACGCAAAAGAAACGACTTCAGTATCAGAAAAGTAAGTTATGAATGATTTAAAAAAAATTGTTCTTAAAAATATGACTAACATTTTATATTTGTCTTTTTCAGGCTCCCTTTTGAGTCAACACAGAAAAAACTTCAATTTTACGTAAGAAAATTATAAATTACTGAAAAATATTACTTTTAAGCATATGACTAAAAATTATTATTCTCATATTAAATTTAATTATTAAAAAAATATTCTCATATTAAAAAAAAATAATATGAACTAATACTTCATATTTGTCTTTTTCAAGTTCCCTTATGAGTCAACATAGAAGAAACAACTTCAGTATCACGAAAGTAAGTTATGAATGATTTAAAAAAGTTGTTCTTTAGCATATGACTAATATTTTACATTTGTCTTTTTCAGGTTCCCTTTTGAGTCAACACAGAAGAAACAGCTTCAATGTTACGAAAGTAAGTTATAAATTATTTGAAAAAAAATTGTTCTTAAGCATTTTACAAATATTTTATATTTGTCTTTTTCAGATTCTCTTTAAAGTCAACATGGACAATAAAACTTCACTTTCACGTAAGTAAGTTATAAATAATTTGAAAAAAATAGTTTTTAATGTTTTAAGCATATTTTATATTTGTCTTTTTCAGGCTAATATTTTATATTTGTCTTTTTCAGGTTACTTTTTTGGTCAAGACAGAAAAAACTTCAGTTTCTCGTAAGAAAATTATAATGCTCTTAAGTAAGTTATAAATTATAAGTAAGTTATAAATTATTTTTTTAATGGTTCTTAAGCATATGACTAATATTTATAATTGTTTTTATCAGGTTCCCATTTGAGTCAACACGAAAGAAAAAAGCTTCAGTATCATGTAAGGAAGTTATAAATTATTTGAAAAAAAATTATTCTTAAGCATATAACTAATATTTTGTATTTGTCTTTTTCAAGTTCCCTTTTGAGTTAACACAGAAGAAACAACTTCAGCATTACGAAAGTAAGCTATGAATGACCTAAAAAAAAAATGTTTTTAAGCACATGACTAATATTTTATATTTGTCTTTTTCAGGTTCCTTTTTTGGTCAAGACAGAAAAAACTTCAGTTTCTCGTAAGAAAATTATATATTATTGAAAAAAATTGCTCTTAAGCATATGACTAATATTTCATATTTGTCTTTTTCAAGTTCCCTTTTGAATCAACACAGAATAAAGTAAGTTACAAATGATTTAAAAATATTGTTCTAAACCTTCTGTTTCACGTAAGTAAGTTAATTTTTTTTTTTGATGGTTCTTAAGCATATGACTAATATTTATAATTGTTTTTATCAGGTTCCCTTTTGAGTCGACACAGAAGAAACAACTTAAGTATCCCGAAAGTAAGTTATGAATAATTTAAAAAAATTGTTGTTAAGTATATGACTAATATTTTACATTTGTCTTTTTCAGTTTCTCGTAAGAAAATTATAAATTATTGAAAATATTGCTCTTAAGCATATGACTAATATTTCATATTTGTCTTTTTCAAGTTCCCTTTTGAGTCAACATAGAAGAAAGTAAGTTATGAATGATTTAAAAGTGTAGTTCTAATTGTTCTAAAAAAAATATTGTTCTAAACCTTCTGTTTCACGTAAGTAAGTTATAAAATATTTTTTTTAATGGTTCTTAAGCATATGACTAATATTTATAATTCTTTTTATCAGGTTCCCATTTGAGTCAACACGGAAGAAAAAAGCTGTAAGTAAGTTATAAGTTATTTGAAAAAAAAATTATTCTTAAGCATATAACTAATATTTCGTATTTGTCTTTTTCAAGTTCCCTTTTGAGTCAACACAGAAGACACAACTTCAGTATCACGAAAGTAAGCTATGAATGACAGAAAAAAAATTGTTTTTAAGCACATGACTAATATTATATATGTGTTTTTTTCAGGTTCCCTTTTGAGTCAACACAGAAGAAACAACTTCAGTATCAACCCATAGCGGAGCTAACGAAGCTTTTATCGTAATAAAAAAAATAAGCAAAACTAATTAGCTAAATTAAAAAAAAAACTTTTTGTCCATAAGAATTCAGACGCTAACACTAAATATACTAAATGAGTATACTAAATATACTCATAGGAAACCATAGAATGAAGAAAAACGGCCCTTTTGTTTCCAACAACAAAGCTAAAAACTGGACGAAAAAAAGGTCGTAACTTCAATTTAACCCCAAGAACTAGAGGAAGAATGCAGTCGAACACTCGACGACCCGATTTTGGTACATATTCAAAATCCGCTTACCGTAAGAAAGCGTCTGCCTCAATTAATGAATAATTGATTAGCATTGCAAACGAAAAATTTATTTTGAACGTCATCACAGGAGTAAATCGTTATATTTAAACTCCCCTAAACGTTCCCTAAGTTTCACCTTAATAGTTAATAGCCTTAGCGGCATGAGTTACAGTAACCGTAGTGGTAATAAGACTAGTGTACACATAGTTCCTTCTGGCTAGTTCACAATCCGCCACAACTTATTCTTAAAGGTCTAACTTAATAAAGTAAGCCGTTCTTGAGATACTGTTTTACCACCTTTAGGAAAATCCATATACTCATAGTTTGTTTAACATCCGCCTAAAAATTCCTTAAAAGCTACGCCTTAATACCCTTAGCTTGCGTGGTAGCAATAGTTGCAGAGCAATATTAGCAGTATGTGCATAGAACCTTTGGTTTCTTCAGCATCCCCTTCAACAAACAGTGAAAATTTCAACCTAATACCATTTCAACTTCCTGCATAATTTCTGATACGTGCTCTTGACAACCTGTGTGGCAATAGTGTGATTCGATTTAGTTCCTTGCAGTTTCAATACATTCCAAATTTTTTGCTTTAATACCCTTAGTTTCAATTACAATAGTAGTAGCAGTAGAATTAATAGTACTAGCCTCAGCTTTAGTGGCATTCGCAGTAGTAATAATAGGAGCAGTAGTAGTAATATGAGTAGAAGCAGTATAACTTGGATGCAAATATTTCCCTTTGACTAATTCAACCACCCCCACAAGCATTGTTATTTTCAACTTCACACACCAAACTGTTTTCAAGATATTGCTGTTACGCCCTTTTGACAACCTGCATACAGATGACATCTTATGATTCAGTTCCCCCCCCCCCAAATTTTCTTGAAAATTTCCCAGTGTTGTTGTTTATGCCAGAAAACCTCAAATTTATCCAGTTAATTTTATCCACGTCTTTTCAATTTTCAAATTACACACCGACCTCATAAGTCTAAAGAACATTATTAGGCATAGTTGTAATAGTAGTCACACTAATAGTAGTATTAATTTTCATAGCAGTTATCCCAGAAGGAACAGTAGCATTAACATATTGCCTTTTGGTCAGTTGAACATACCTCTAATCAAGTTTTGGAAGTTTCAACTTAAAACAATTAGCTTTTGTTATTGCATTGATCATATGTCCTTTTGATAACCTGTTTGTTTATGTACTTCTTGAAGTTTTCATCTCAATCCTCTTAACCTTACAAGTAGTTGCAATAGTAGTAGTAGTAGTAAATATAGCAGATATAATAGTATTAGTAGCAGCGTGTATATTTACCTTTTGGTCAGATTATCTTTCCCTTTAAGCATCCTACGAAAGTTCCAACTTAATACCCAAAACAATTGTTGAGATACGCTCTTTTTTATTTTTTCAGATTTCCCCTTGATATTCTAAATGGAGCAGTGTGGTAGTAGTAGTGGTTGTAGCTGTAGTAGTAGTATGCAAATATTACCTTTTTGGTCACCTCCCTTATCATTTCCTGAAAGTTCCAAATTAATACACTCCACGCCCTTTTCACAATTCGTACACACATAACGTGTTTTGATTTAGTTCTACTTAAAATTCTCTGAAAGGCTCACCTGAATGTCTTTCGTCTGTTTGGAAATCAAGTTCAAAATAGTATATACCATAATGTATTTATAATGTCTTTCTCAATAGCATATACCATATGTAAACAACAAACGAATTGCCCTGAGGACTGCGGGGAAGTTGACATCTCATAAGACATTTTTATGGATCTTTCAATAATGCTGAAAAAAATAGATCTCCTAAAAATTTGATCGGGTGTGTTTTGGGGAATGATAGGCTTAGGGGGGGGGGGGTTGCCCTCCATTCAATTTTGAATCTTAAAAAGGGCTCTAGAACTTCCGACTTCCAATCAAATAAGCCCCATTGGATCTGAAGTTTATACGACCACTCGTTCCACAAAAACCTTACATACCCCCTGGGCTTAACTTACAACCCTTGCCCCTGGGCTCTGAGGGGTTGTGTTCACCTTGAAGACATTGTTATATACTCTTTGAACTATTGTGATAAAATGGCTATACACCATTCCGATCGGGTGCATTTGGGGAAAAGAGGATGCCAGGGAGGGGGCTAGTTGCCTTCCATCACTTCTGACTCTTAAAAGAGAACTAGAACTATACATTTCCAATGAATCAAATTTTATGAATATTGTGTATTTCAGCATAATACTTGATTCTTTTGTTGTATCTATTCATATAAAAATTCCGTTTTTAGTTTCGGTTGCTATTGATCGTGCCCCCCCACCCCCAATATTTTTCTGGCATCCTCATTTTTTTTCTCTTCTTTATCCCTTTTTTCAATAAAATTGTCAATTTGGTCTATTACTCGCAACCTTGTCACCCCCCCCCCAAGATTTTGCTCTAGATCCGCCTTTATAACAGAATAAAGGTAATAAAATTCCTATTGTCTGTTATTATGCGATCAGAACCTTGTGTTGCATAAGACTACTTGGCTCGATTTAAAACCAAATTTCCTAGTCGGTAAGACCCCTTCACAGAAGAGTAAAAAACTATATCTTTGTACAGGCCAATGAGCCTTTGAGGGATTAATAACATGTAATATTGTATGTGGATTTAATGAAGAATAAAACTTATCTTATCTTATCTATCTTATCTTATCTAAAAAAAAAGCACAACCTTTAAAAGTTTTATTATATATAACTGAAAAGAAGAATAACAAAATTTATTTTAAAACCTAAAGATAAAAAACTGTTGCCACTTAGAAAAACACAAGCAATCTTAGAGGGGCCACTCACTGCTATTCATAAGTATTTACATAACACGCATTACTTGCAAGTTTAAACCTCTGAATCTGGTTTGGATTGGTGTTTTATACGGATGCCTGAAAACACTGAGGCAAAGGCTAGTGCAAATGGTTCGCAAACAGTCATAACCAGGCCGGTCCAAACCTGAAAAAAAAAAGAACCAGCATTAAATTCTGAGAAGATCAAATGATATTGCGTGGAAATAAATAATTTAAGAGGTTACCAAAATAGAAAATATACTAATTCACAAAAGTTACTTTTTATTGATACGAAATACCGCGAAAAATCTAGCTCTGCATCTACAAATGGCGTTCAAGTACCGGTCCAGTAACATTTTCATGTCTAAAAGGGCTTATCTCTCAATTCAGTTGCTTAAAGTCTAGCCGTAAACACGTTCAGATACTTCAGAAGAAGCAATACTTGAACTTGATGAAAAAAAAGCTTAGTATAAGACACTAGCATGATTACCAGTTAGGAATAAGTGATTTACGATTGTGATTACTTTATTGATGATAGATCTCTACATAGGTATGACACTCGTCATGCAGATGATTGTGTTGTTCCGCATACAAGGGGAACCAGGGCCACTTTTCCTGCCAGATTTTCAGGGAGTTTTCCTGACAGATTTTCAGGGTCTGTTTTCCTGCTCGATTTTCAGGGTCAGTTTTCCTGTCAGATTTTCGGAGTCAGCTTTCCTATCAGATTTTCAGGGCTTACTTATGGAGCTCAATTCCATAGATTATTTGGGTTCCTGGGCACCATGGGTTGTTTAAAAGTAAAATGAAGAAATATTTATCGGGGAAAGGTTCATATTTTAATTATTATTATTGTTGTTTCTATTGGTATTATTATTGTGGAAAGTATAGAAATTGTGAATAGTTTTCACATTAGTTAAGTAATTTATTAATTTTTTTGCGTTATTTTAGGCATATTATTTAATTTGTCTTCTTTGTTTAGTTTTCTTTCTTTTTGTTAATTATATTTTAAGAAGGCAAGTAGCCTCCCCATCGCCAGTGATTTTTTTGGGAGGAGGGGGGGTGTTAAGAGTTGAACTATATTGAAGCAATCAGGGTAGAAGTATCGAGACATTTTAGTTATGCTCCAGGGAGCAGCAAACTATCGAAAGTGTCTCCATACAATCGGTAGCAAGCATGGGCGTAGCCAGCATATTTTCTGGGGGGGGCAGTCGATAGTGTGATGGAGGGCCTTTTATCAACTGCTTTTCCAACAATCCGCTTTTTCAGCCATATCTAATGTAAATTTGAAGGTCTAGGGGGGCAGCTGTCCCCCCTCCTTATGCCCATGGTAGCAAGGTAAACGAGGAATGCATGTGTCTCTAGGCACCCTACCTACTAGGGCAGCATTTAAATACATTTTATGAAAGATAAAACCCCTTATCTGGCTAAGGAGGGTGCAAAACTGACAAAACGCTTGCTTCCAGAACGTTTAATACGCAACATGTGGATATCGATTCGCCAACGCCGAGTATAAAAAGCTTCCAGGGATGGATACAGGATTAATACTTGGGTACGGAGAGGGGGATACCAAGGGTGGATCCAGGATTTTTTTTCGAGGGGGGGGGTTTACTAATTTTTGACCCAGTTTTCGGCTAATTATACTGATTTTTACCTAGGTTTTACTAATTTTCGACTTATTTTCAACTCGGTCAAAAATTTCAGGGGGGGGTTCAAACCGGGTAACCCCCCCCCACCCCTGGATACGGCCTTGGGGGATACCAATAAAAATGTCACTCCCTAATCGGTTTTTAACCCTTCCAACACTGTAATTAGTGCAATTTTTTATGTTCGGGGGGGGGGGGGGGGCATGTGCCCCTAACACCATCACCTGGATCCACCCCTGTAGTCTACCATCATTATATTCAAAAGAACGCGTTTTTTTCTAAACATACCGCATATATCTGTTGCTGTTCTGACTTATTAGAAATTTTGGTACTTACATGTTATAGCGACCACAATTCTGTTCTTGATACATAGTGAAACCGGTTTTCTGTGCCCACTCGGATATAATCCGCTTAGCCTGAGCTAGATAAACGGTATCTACGCAGGTATATTCTAATTAAATATTTAATATATAAAGGTGATTAGGTATTAAATATAATGCGTACTGGCGGCCTGCTTTCCATAATTTTCTGTTGTAGTTTACACAATTTTGTTACTAAATTATTATATTTTGGCATATTTCATCATGATTAACCGAACTTCACTTCTTGGTGTGGTCGCTATAACACGTAAGTACCCAATTTTGGATCTGTTAAACGCTAAAACGTAGTTACATTTTGTCACTGAATTTGAGATACAGCTTCAAGTGACAAATCAGTTAATCAGCTATGTAGCTAGACGATGGTTAGAGGAGGGGTAGGAGTCTCCTCCCCCAGAAAAGAGTAAAAACTTGAACATATGAGTACATAATTTTAACCATACTGCAATATTCAAAAAAAAATATTACGCAGAAAAAAATGTTTCAAAGCTTTTACCACCTTCCCTGAAAAAAAAAAAAATTCTTCGCAAGGTCTATTTCCAATATTTAACTTAAATAGGAACATGGAGACGAGTGAGTTTTCATTTATATATGTTAATAATGAATACACTTCCAATACCATCAATAACTTACAGGATTTCAGTTGTATATTTACAGAGTATTAAGTCGTTGTCTAGCCGGAAACACGGAAGCCAATTTGACATTGTGATGAAAGTTCTTTTACATATGGGTAATCATATCTAGGAATCCTGTCGCTGACGGTTGATGTTATGTTTCCTGTTTCCTACGACGAGTCCTTAACGGTCGTGAGATGAAAGATATGGACAAGTGTTAGAAATTACTAAAGCTAAGGATGTTTACGGGTATAGCATCGTTATCTTGTGAAGCTAGAACGCTGCATTAGTTCTCTTGCACACGAACCGTTTCTTCCTCTGCGTTGCTATATTTTTGAAAATTCCGACAGGCAATATTTTTTAGGCTAGAATTAAAATCAGAAAAAAACTGTTTCTTTCTCAGTGTTCCGTGTAACTAGCTTGGGTATTTTTGGGAATTCTAATAGAATCAAGGTCATATTTGAATATTACAACTTTTCTACTTGGCGGTTCTTCTTTCTAGAAGTAGAATCGGACGAGCCATTACTTTTCTTGGTTTTTCTAACCAGCTTTGAAATTTTTCTGAATTCCAAAAGGCGATATTTTTTGGCTTAAATTAGAATCAGACGAGCCATTTCTTTCTCAATGTTTCGCGTAACTGACTTTGATATTTATCTTATGTCAATTATGGTAGAGCTACATTTATATTCTAACGATAATATAGACGGTTTCAAAAGAACGGTTTGCCTTATTCCCTGGTAGGATTAAGAAAGTAAACTTAAGTGATGATTCCGCTGAAAAAGAAGTTTCAATTAAAATACTTCTGGGAGCAGTTTCCAAAATTGGTTCGCAACAAAAGCTTACTGCATTAAGTAACGCAATTACCCATTCCATCGAGACAAATTATTATTTTAAAAACCATTCTGCTACATGCGGACATTCAATTGTGTCAATTGGGGGAGGGGGGGGGGAGGATTTTTTTTTTGGATAATATATTGAAAAAATTAAATCTGATAGGAAAAATTGAAAATAAACGATAGGTTCCCTCTCCCTGGATTAAAAAACAAAACAAAACAAAAAAAACACATTTTGCCACCCATGATTTTTTTTTAATTGAAGCCATTGGGAACAGTGCATAAAGTGGCTTATATTTTAATCTAAAATATGCACTGACGACAGATTGGGCTAATTTTCAACCAGATGTTCTTCGAAATTTGTTCAAAAATGTTCTTCGAAATTTGATGGTGACGAAACCTTTATTTTTCTTCTAATAACTGGTGGAATAGTCCTGTCCAAGAAAATATCAAACGTCTATTAAGAATTGTTTTTCTTGAAATTCTTAGTGAGTTTTCAGAAAGTTGAAAGACATCAAAAGAATTGTATTTGTATTATAAGAAGAATAAAAATTAATGCTTGTTCTTATTATTGTTGTAAATATTCTGCCAGGAACAGCAAGTTACGTAAAACTCCTCATCAGAAAGCGTGTTTGTCATGTTATAGTTTGGCTGCAAAATTTTCAGAATTTGAATAATTAAAATAACATATTATCTTTTTTTAATATTGGTATTAGCATAATGGTGTAAATGAAAAACTAGAACCAGGTAGACACAAATCAGGGAGGGGGGGGGGGGGGTTGCTTCAACCGAATATCGTTCGATAGTAATTACATGATGAAGTATAGTAATAATCCGAAGATATCGCAATGTAATGTGGTCAGACTTAACTATAGTATAGAGTCAAACAGTATAGTGAAAGTAACAGTGAACAGTTTAGAGTCAAAATTCGTGAAGATTAAAGGAAATTGCAAACAAATCGATAAATTAGTTTCTGAAATCCAGAGGCTTATTTATTGCTGTTTTTTGTTTTGCCTATCATATTATGTATTTTGATTCGATCCAGCTTTACCTGCACTCAATTCAGCCCCCCCCCCCTTGTCCTCGTACTTTTTTTTAACGCTAAGTTTACCCTTCCAAAAATACAATTTACCAAGAAAAAATTGTACTTACCCTTCTTATGATATTCAGTAGTATGTCAAACACTTTTAAAAAGGGTGTAGCGATCCAAATGTACACGAATGTGATAAGTGTGAACACAATTGCCCACACGAAGGCAATAGGGATAGCTAAGAACAGGGCTAAAAGCCTGTAAGCCCAAAATCTGACACCGGTAAAGATTAGAAATACACCTCTCCATATTGCTTCAATTCCCTGTGCAGCATCAGGCTCAGCAATGACATCTTCAAAGTTTATCTAAAAAGAAATATATATAATATATAAAGAATCGATAAAATTAAGCAAAACAACTACAAGAATCATTTCAGTTTTTTTCCAATAACAGGCAAGCTCAAACACAGGAATTTATCTAAAAAAGACTCAGACCTTTTGAGAAAGAAGACAAGGGATTCAGGCATGTTCGGACAGTCTGTACGGCCCAAATCTAAAACTTTGACGATACTTACTGTACTTTACTATATTTTTCATAAGTCACTTTGTTTTTGTTGTTTTTTCTCCTTTTTTTGGGGGGGGGGGTTAGATTATGAATTGTTCAATGTTTAAAATAAGGGCAGTATTTGACTTTTTTGTTAAATTGCAGTCTGCACGGTTCTAAGATAACCGTTTGAAGAATCATCTTCAAAGGGGGCTAGGCGTTTAGCACCCCAGATTTAACTCCCTGTGGCTGGTTGCTCTCCAATCACTTTCAACTTATGAAAAAGGACCAGAGGGCTCAATATCAGACCAAATGAGCATCCTCCGAAGTTTGTACAACCATGAAACGGAGGTGGGGATGAGGAAGCGATATTCCCACTCCTATACGGAGTATTTTTAAGGTCTAAAAAATTTTCACTGTCTTAGGTAAATTCTCTGTTGTTTTCTAATTTGAAACATTTGCATGTAAGGGCTTTAAACCTTTGGGCTTTTAAACATTGGGGTTCTTTGATTATTTTGTAGTTAGGGAGGAAGGGAGATGCCTCAAAGGGTACATTTTAATGCCAAAAGATCTAACTCACATTGAGCCTTCAATGAGACGGGGGGGGGGGGTAAAAAAAAAAAAATCAAAAAAGTGAAATTGATATTTAATCCCTCTTGATTTATGGGAATATTTCTGGTCTACACTGTTATTATTAAATTAAAGGGCAGTGGCGTCGTTTCGAGGGGGCACGGGAGAGCAGGTGTTCCCCAATAATTTTGAGAAAACTTATTATATAGCCCATGTCTATTGACTCAGGATGAAGACCCCTCTTGCCCCCTCCCCTCAATAAAAATGCTGGAGCTACGCACCTAGTAAAGGGTAACATTAAACCCCAAAATGAGCAGAATCTATTTCTTATAGGAGGAAGACTGCCCCTGCCCCTGCCTCATCCCCACCTCCACCTCATGGTCGCAGAAACTTCGGAGGGTGCTCATTACGTCAGAAACCCCCCAGCCGCAGATGGGGGGTATTCACCAGGGGGAGGGTAAACGCCGGCTCCTCTTAAAACACCTGAAAAACTGACACTTACAACCTTTAGCTTAATCATTTTTTTTTAACGAATCGTAACCATAAATCCTGTATCAGAATCTGGCACCCATTTTGACATTTATTAAATAACGTTTTAGCCCCCCTAATTTTTTACTAGATACAGCTGGAAATGAAACTGTTCCTATCTATACACGTGGCTGGTAGCTGAATACTGATATGCAACTGTCATGCGTTATTTATTTGCCTTCCAACAGTTTAACACTGTAGCATGGAATGAAAATTCGATAAATTGAGATTCAGCTTTGAGATTTGCTTTGCATTTTTTTAAATTGAAAAATACATTGAAAACACGCGGAGCTAAATAAATTTCCCTATTTTTTAAACAAGTTTGTTTTAATATACTAATTCTGGCTGACTCAATGAATATATTTGATCTCAATGAATCCAATAATATAAGTATTTTGTCTTTTTGGTGCAAGTTACAACAGTAAGCCCATCGCATAATACTAGCCTATTTTTCGCAGAGAACATAAAGCTTACGTATATTTTATCCTGATAAGGGTTCTATATTTCGCTGTACAAACAGGATTTAATATGTTCTAACAGAATTTTACATGTTCCAAAACCCCGTAATGGCGGTCAATATTAATCTCAATGTTTATTTCCGTTCAAGGTTAAATTGGGCTGACTTCAATTCTATTACTACCCAAATAAATAGAAAAGAATAGATGAAGGCCTTCTGAGAGACAGACATGCAAATGAATTTTAGTTCAGTCAGATAAGGATAGAATAAATTAAGATAAGGAACTTTGAACACCCTTTAACAAATGTTCACCGCTTCCATTCCAGTTCAGACTATTTTTCATGTTAATCACATGTCAAACTAGGGTTTTGTCCCTATCTCATCCATCAATCTAAAATCAAACAGCCTTATCTAGGTAGCCCCTAGTGTGAATACTAATGACGTGTTTACGAAGGGGTTTCCACGAAAAAATCCCAATCAAATTCATATGTAAATTCGTTGAGAGATGTGCTACTAAGACATATTTTAATGTAGAGAAATAATTATCTTTGAGTTGAAACTTTACTTTAAATTAAAATTGACAGTTAAGTATATTTGATTCAGGTGCGTAAACACTATGGACAGATGAATTTACATCAAGGAATTTTGTCACTTGTGTATTATACGCCACTAACTCAAGTTTACGATGTGTAAAACTCAAGAACAAACCGGTTTCTTCGTTACTTTAAAACAAATCTGGGCTATATATTTGCACAAAAGGGGGAGGAGAGGAGATGAAGTATAGCCGGTCTGCATGCAATATGTGTTAGGTAGCCTACAATTATTCTGTATATTAGGAACTAAGAATCGTTTTCTGACTTCAAACTGTCCAAATATTTCCCCCCCCCAAGTGCAAATATTTAGCCCAAATTATATTTCCCATCTATTCTGTCACTTGTCTTTGTCATGTCTCATGCTAAGCTGAAAGAAATTAACGAAGAAACCGGTTTGTTTTCAAGTTTTACACAACGTGTAAAACTTGACTTGACCACACTACTTGATTGAGTGGCGTATAATACACAAGTACCAAAATTCCTTCCCCCTACGGAAAATAAAAAACAAAGCTCAAATAAAATACTCAAATATGGAAGGCCTTATTTTCCGCGGGGGGTATTTTCAACGGGAGGGTTTTCTCTGCGGAGGGGGCGGTGGGGTAAACACTTAGAACCCAAAATACAGCCTAGAAAAGGGCCAGGTGTCGAAACACTTCCCCCCACCCCCTCACTTCGGAGTTTTCCAGGGGTGAATATCCCATGGGGGCATTTTACGGGGAGAATACGCATAGGACCGCTGCTGGGGATCCTTAGACCAACCCCTTATGGATATCTTTTTGCAATAGGTGAATTTATTCTAAAATGTTTAGAGACCTGAATGTAGGAATTGTCCCATCAAAACCGAAATCACACTCTTCCCTTTAAATCTTGGTAAAAACAAATCACGGCTCTACTTACCCCCCCCCCCACCCCACTCTGAATGTTTCCTGATGACGCTCTTGCGACAAACAAGAACCAATATGGCATTTTAGGGGCAAGAAATTAGTCGATAAACCTTTACAAGCGATACTTACACCGTAAACAGATGTTATATACTCCCCCCTTGCCGAATGAATCCACAAATGATTAAAATACGCAGTAAAAAGGATACACAGAGAGACTAAAAAATATGGTTTCTTTCAGCATTATCCCTTTCCCTAGTTGATTTTCCTTCTCGGGTGCACTTAGAACGACATTTTTGCTAGTAACTTCCAAAGTAGTAGCTGACAACTGATTTTTGGTACATAGTGTATTTCGATTTTGAAATCATATGCTACCTAGTAAATGGCCCGACTTTGCCCAAAGATGTTCACGTCCTAGGTCTTCAGGCCGGGAGGAATAGGCATTTCAAGAGAGGGCCAAAATATCAACGTTTTCATGGTTTGAACGTAAATCTTCAGGCCGGGAGGAATTTTTTCAGGAGAGGACCAAACTATCAAAGTTTTCACGGTTTGAACGTGCTCTACGTTCAAATCATCTATAAATTCTCGAGATTCTTGGCGGATTGGGGAATAGTAAATATTCAAAGATTTGCGACGAGAATGCCCCACCATCTGTGCATAAGTATCTGATTATCAAATATGTTCAGGGGGAAGCCCCACTCGTGTGTGATTTCCACATTGCCAACCTTCACAAAATTATATCTGAAGTCAAAAATTACAAGCAAGACATTCATTCCCTAAGATGCTGATAAGACACATGAGTGACGGGCAATAGAAGCTTAAGCTTCTTATTCCCAAAAAAGCATCTTTATTGCCATAACAAACGTGTTTTGTGTGGTCTTTTTTCTGCTGATGATGAACTCTGGCATTAAATGGACTTGAAGAATTCCAACAAGGGTTCCTTTTACATAGGTTTTGGATATCAACCACCACGTAATTCAATATGCCGTGACAGATGTCTAGAAAATATGTTCATCTTGGGGACACAGCACTTGTTTTAAATGAAGGGAGATAATTTAATGTCTGAACACTCATAATGTAATGTGAAAGCTTTAAATGGAAATCTCATAATATTATTATGATCTCATAATAATATTATGATATCATATAATAATATAATACTATAATAATATAATACATAATAATAATAATATTATAATAATATAATATTATTATATATAATAATATTACACATTTATTATAATATTACACATTTATTACACATAATATATAATAATATGTGTGTGTGTGTGTGTGTTATAATCGCTATTATCTCATCATATTAAGTAGGCTATTCTATTTGCTTTGCCCTGTTTCAATGTGACTTCCGTCTCTTATAAATTGAACACAATGTTTGCGAATAATCCAGTGTATTCGTAATTTTTCATTAGATAAATTTGCCATGAAATTTTCACTTTTTTTATCAGAATATAAGTTTCTATTAAAAAATATATATTTAAATTTTGTTATACCTTCTCCTAAGTATAGAGAATAATGATAGTAAAAATTAGTAACTGAACAGAGCAGTTTAATAAGCCTAAATTCTCTCAAAATCTCACCACATAAAAGAAAAGAGGAAAAGTAACATGCGAATTGCGAATCACGCAACTTGCGAATTATTTGTAATCCCATAAATATATAAAATTAAGCAAGAATGACCTATGATAACACCGCTCTGATAGGTCAAAAGACCTATGCTATTAACAAATATCTACCGTACTCGATTTGAGAATTCGTTCACTAACTTTTTATTTTAGTCCCATAGCATCTGTAGTGGGTAGAATCCGTGTCTTCCATCCCTGGACTCCAAACGTCAGTAAATTGCATTGAGGAACCCGATGGTTTATATATCCCCTGGGAAGAATGAGCGTGACTAACTCTGACCAGGGCAGCCACAGAGAATTTAACAATTGAACAGATGAGAATTTTTCCAAATGCTCACCTTTAAAATAGGTACTTCTCTATTATATACTTCACACTCGACAAGTGATGTTTGGTTAATGCTAATGAAATCAAACAAAATCTGGTGAAAATAAAATGCTTTAGTAACAAAATTATGAAAACTAACAAAGATGCCCAGAGCCCATTATATTAAATACGTAACCTAACCAAACCTAGGTACCTTTTTTGGCCCTCAGCCCCAAAAAACTAAAGTTCAAATATTGTTCACGGAATGAGAAAACCCTGTTTGCCTAGCAAGCCAAAGCAATTGCCTGTTCACAGAAGTTGCTTGACTAGTTTGTTAGCGTCACAAATTCTCGAGTGTGTAGTACACATTAGAAGTATCCCAAAATATTCCATGTTTTTTAAAAAAAAAAAAAAAAAAAAAAGGCCCACACAGCGGCATACGCTTCTCCTATAGCCCAATATACTCAAAATTTTAATCTTTATCCCCTCCCATGAGGTTCCAATTTCCTTTGAATCCTTTCTTATATGATCGGCTCTTACTAGGTTGCTAGCTACCGCTGCAACCCGGATATCCTCTCCCATGTCATTCGAGGATATCGTGCTTTTCGTTTGGTCCCAGACGAGTGGACGAAAAGCACTATCTGGCAAACTTCATCCGTAAAACGTAAATATTTAATATATACAGTTTTCCCAAGCAGAGGACTGAAATACCAACATCTTGGGAAAGCAGCCCTGACTCTGACTGGCGATTCTGGCACAGGTGTTGGCTATAAGATTTATTAACATATTAACTAATCGGCTATATAGACTCGGTTCTGCCCACACAGGAAATTCACACGGAGATGGCTTAAAATGCGTTATTGGTATATAGTATTCTGAAGCCTTTGATTATGAGAGAATAATACAAAGGGTTGCCCACTCTCTGTCACCTGGTGAATGTCACAGAGCACCACTTGTTACACCATTCTCAGTGAACTATGTGTCATGTATAGGTATACCCATGCCTCGTCGCACTTGCTCTCAAAACGCATGGTACATCGCCACCATGCGTGGCGCGCGCCAATTAGTGTTTATGATTTTTAAAGGGCAAAACCCCTCGCAACAATATAAAGCCACGCACAATTTTCTTCTCTTTGTTAATCGTTTGACCGTAATGCAACAATAGGAGGGATACATCCACTTCCTGTCCATTTGATTAAGAGCCATAAACTAACTAAAATATATATATTTCTCATTCGCATAACCTCGGAAAAAACAAGTTCTCTAAAAGCTAAGTGACGATAGAAATGAGGAAAATTGATGCAGCCATCGGCAAAGAAAATTGAAAAAATGTGTTGACCGTACCTTGAACGAATCAGGCAGCTTGGACTATCTTAAAACATTTAATTATTTTTAAATTGGGTTTAAATTTCAGATTAAAAATTGAAATAAAAACGGAATGAGAACAAACTGCCAAAATGATATTTAATCTTCACCATAACCTTTCGCAGATAATGGGCTACGAATTGATCTTTACATCATTTATCACAAAGGTTCATTATGTCCAAACAGCATGGTGCTAGAAATTATCCAGTTATTTATTTATTTTACATTTCTAGCCCCATGGTTTTTTTTAGGACGAGAGGAGTGAGAACTTAATTAGGTACTGGTGCATTATACCTAACACACGAACGAAGTCAAGTTTGGTTAATACTAATGAAATAAAATAGGATGAATATATAATAGTTTAGAAACAAATTTGGGCTATATATTTGCACTTGCGGGGGGGGGGGGGTAAAGCAAAGCAAATCAGTACCCTTAATTATATTGCTTGTAAAACTTATGCCAAGACTAACGAAGTCAAATCAATTGAAAATAAATAAAGTTTACAAGAGCTGTAACTTCTTTACGAACTTTTGTATGCATCTAGTTTCTATTTCAATTAGTTTTAATAACGATCTACGCCCCAAAACAGGATTTCTATAGTTCGACGTAAATACATTCTAAGACCACAGTAGCTATAATTGACGTGTGTAAAACAAGAAATAAAAATGAATGAATAATAAAATTAAATAGCCAAGAAAAGTTTTTCTTCTTTTTTGAGCACTACACGCGGCTTAGCGGAGGTCCTTGCCGAAATATCTGCTTGAGTAATTTTTCGCTTATTTTCTGTCCACTGGCTGACATTACCCTCGTTTATCTCGGGTATTTAATTTTATTATTCATTTATTTTTTTTGTCATATGTTTTTAGCCTAAAGGATACAGGTTATACCCCTTTCGTTGCTACTAGACGTTTTAGCTCCAATCTAGTCATAAACTTTATACACCCTCAAAGGGTACGAACGGATGGTATTAAAATTATTTAATAATCAAAAACTATTTAGAACTAGCTTCAAAATTTCAGCAATAATAAAAACTCCAAAACATATTCTTGCTCTTCCGAATTATGACATTATTCTACATTGCGTCTATACAATAGTTTGCATTCCCTTATGGGCGTGTCCAACGGTTCTATATATTCTTACAATAAAAAGACAGTCACTCTCTAATTGCAGATAGTTGTCGAATTATTTTATATTGTTATAATTGACATATTGTGAGACATGATCAAGACCATATCCCACGATTTTTTTAGGGGGTTAACAAAAACTTAAAAAAAAACATAAAAAATTTGATTTTATGCATGTTTTTTAACGTTTTTACGAGCCGGACGAAAATTGGAAGGGGGGGGCGTCAAACCCCCTAGCCCTCCTCCCTCCTGGATACAGGCTTGCTTATAGTTTAGAACTTAAAATGCTTAAATGTTGTGTATTTCTGCTGAAGGTTCAACAAATGACACAGCTGAGTTGTGTTCCTAGATTGAGATTATTTATAGTTGGATTGGAGCAATTTTGGGAAAAGTCACTAAAGCTTTGTAAAATTTTGACAAAATTTAGTGAACTTGGGAAAAATGTTCCAATTTTGTGAAGCTTATAAATTGTATTAATATTTTACTCACTCAGAGGCCAAATTGCCCCGGGCTATAGCTAACAATAGAGAATATTGACGAAGACCACACTGCCTTTCCATATCAAACAAACACAACTTAAAAACAATAGGGACATTTTTTTCCAAGACAGTGCAATTTAAATCGGTGAATATTTCGGCCCTAGCACAACATTAAAGAAAAAATATATATATAAACAACTTACATTAAAATACGAAGTTTAAAACTAAAAATGCTTTTAAAAACTTTAAAAAAAATATTCTCACATTATTAGTAATTTGGGGATAAAACATGTAATTCGGGAATACATCAAAATGAAGCTTAAAATAAAAAAAAATGTTTCTACAAATTTTGATTTAGGAGAATAGTCACTTAATTCCTTATGCTCAAATTTAATTAAAAATTATATAACAAAAAAATTTGGCGAAACAACTAACCATAGTATTGAAACCGTTACAAAAGGCCTTTAAGACTAGCTGCTAAAAAAAAGATTAGCTTTGAAAACTTGCAGTTGATAATTTCATTTTATTTCGTTTGAATGACTTCATCCTCTCTCATTATTTTATTTTTCAGTCCTGGTTGAACTTAGTTGAAGTAAGGATGCTGGGGCTGTTTTCAAGGTTTTTTAAAAGCATTTTTAGTTTTAAACTTCGTATTTTAATGTAAGTTGTTTATATATATATTTTTTCTTTAATGTTGTGCTGAAGACGGCCCTTGGACATAGGGCCGAAATATTCACCGATTTAAATTGCACCGTCTTGGAAAAAATGTCCCTATTCTTTTTAAGTTGTGTTTGTTTAACAATAGAGAACACCAAAAGAGAAGCATTTTTGCATTAAGTTGTATATTAAAAAATGGTTCTAGTGGAAAAAAAGGCTTTCCAAATTTGAGAATTTAATTTGAGTCTTGTTTGTTTGTTTTTTATTTTCCCTAGGGGGAAGGAATTTTGGTACTTGTGTATTATGCGTCACTCACTCAAGTTTACGCTGTGTAAAACTTGAAAACAAACCGGTTTCTTCGTTAGTTTCTTTCAGCTTAGCGCGATACAAGACAAAGACAAGTGACAGTTGGAGTTTCAAGTCAGAAAACAATTCTTTCTTCTTAATAAGCAGAATAATTGTACCTAACACATTTAAGATAAGATAAGATAAGTTTTATTCTTCATTAAATACACATATAATATTACATGTTATTAATCCCTCAAAGGCTCATTGGCCTGTACAAAGAGGGATGACATATGAATTACATACTCAGAGATAAAAAACAAAAGAAAATTTAAAATGATCACTTACTCACATATGAAGGAGAAGAAAAGAAAATATAGATAAACTGGAAACTATAGAAAAAATTAGAATAAATAAACTAAATTTATCAATTATATTAAATAGACTCACAAAAAAAAAAAAAAAAAAAAAAAAAAAAAAAAAAAAAATTATTATTACTATAAGCGAATCCCTATCGTCGAAACAGAATTATGTGTATTGTCAGGTAAAACCAACATCATAATAGCTGTTACGATATTATTCATAACTCTTATCCAAAATATTAAAAAATCAAAACTTAAGCCATGTACAGCCCTTTTAGCTTGTATTTAAAACTATATAAATTCCAATTCAATCAACTCTGCTTATTTCTGAGGCTAGGTAGCAAAATTGAGGTTTATGGGTTAATTCAGTCATAAGGCTTATAATTACTGGACTGTAATAAAATGGTGCGAAAGCAATAAAATTTAACCCGTCTTCATGAATGCTACTCCTTAGTGAACTATACAAGTTTCAGCAATAAATATTGATAGTCATACCTGAGGTCTGGGAGTCATAGCGCAGAGAAGACCACCATAAAACAAAACTAAACATTCAGGGGACATCAACTCCACAAAAAAAAAAACAAAAAAAAAAAAAAAAAAAAAAAAAAAAAAAAATTATTATTCAGTTTGATTCTTAACTAAATGGTCCTTAAGAATCCTCTTGAAAGTGCCAATCCTCTTGAAAGTTTAGCATGCAGACTCGCTATACTTTACCATCCCCCCCCTAATTTATAAATATATGGTCCAAATTTGGTTTAAAGTTAAACAATGTGTTTAAAACAAAGCTTATTGTTCTAATTAAACGGGCATTGTGTTTCAGGAATCGTTCTTAATTAGGACAAAAATCAAAACTTTAGCGCAAAAAGCAAGGTCTTGTGGAAGGGGTAACTCCTTTCATACACGTAATAATTTCTGTTCGTTTTAAGTTTTGATGTTGCTTCTTACTTTCTGTTGAAAAAAACTTGTTTTTTTTAAATTTAATTTCTGATCGTTTTTAAATAATAAATTAATTTTTAAATAATTTAAATAAATCTCAATGGGCTATATATTTGCAGATTAGGGGGGGGGGGGTTAAATATAGCGAGTCTGCATGACAAATGTGTTAGGTACAATTGTTTTGCATATTATGAAGTAAGAATTGTTTTCTGACTTCAAACTATCCAGATACATTACCCCTCCCCCTTATGTGTAAAAATATAGCCCACATTATATATTTCACATCTATTCTGTCACTTGTCTTTGTCTTGTTTCGCGCTAAGCTGAAAGAAACTAACGAAGCCAACTGTTTGTTCTCGAGTTTTACACAGCGTGAACTTGATTGAGTGGTGCATAATACACAAGTACCAAAATTCCTTCCCTCCACGGAAAATAAAAAAAGAAAAGTCAAATAAAATTCTCAAATTCGGAAAGCCTTATATTACTCCGGGAGGGTATTTTGCCGGAAGGATAATCGCCAGGGGGAGGGAGCAAGGTCGTACCCACGAGGGGGTTTGACCCCCCCCCCCCCGAAATGTTTGTTTGACTAGTAAAAACGTAACAAAAATGGATATAAACAAATTTTGTGTGCGTTTATTGAGGTTTTTTTGTGTAACCCCCCCCCCCAAAGAAAAAAACTGAGTAAAACCCCCTTCGAAAAAAAATCCTGGGTACGGCCTTGGGAGGGGGTAAACGCCGGCCACCTACAAAAATATGTCCAGTTTTTTGTCCCTGTCTATTCGAAATATGAAGAAATTTAAGTCAATCAAGATCTTCGATCCTAGAATAAATATATATATATATATATATATATATATATATATATATATATATATATATATATATATATATATATATACATAAAAGGTTGACACGGTGAATTCAGGTTCTGAGTGGTCTATTTAAAGATCATCTACCTGTATGGTATTAAATCCGTATTCGTAGCTCCAGTTACAACCAAAAATGGCAGCTATTCATGTTGCTGTTAACGTATGTCTTACTGCGTAGTGCTTCCATAGATAATTAGTTCAAATTTCTTCTGTACTTTTTGGGTATTCGAAGGTCTATAGTTAAGTTAATTGATATTCTGTACGAGGTATTTTATTTGCATGAACAGCTACTAAATAATTAGTTCGATTAATAGTGATTTTTTAATTAAGCAGGAGACTGGGATGATCGACATTAGCTTTGAGCCCGAAACATTTTCGTCGTTGCAGTTATCTATCTTTGGGCTGCTTTTAATATTGTAAGTCCATGTCCTTTAAGGGCACCTGAGGGGTCACCGGCCTTCCGCCACCACACGTACATGTCGAAGCACCACGCGTCCTGTAATGCCCCACCACGTGCCGCAGTCTTTAAAATGCTTGGTGGAGATCCATCATGCTTGGCACGCACCAACTGGTGGACGAGATTTCTGAATGTTGGCGCGACCCCTCGGTATTACCAGAGTCCCAAAACATGAGACTCGACAAAACTTGAAAATGTTAGATTTCGAAACAGTTATTTAAGTTGATGTTACTATCTCCACCACTGGTGGACCACCAGGGTCTTTGTCTTCATTTGTGTTTTTGCTTATTGTGAGTCGTTTAGACCGTCAACTTGTTTTTTTCTCCGGTGAAGTGAATTTTAGACATAAAAGTGGTGTCTGACATATCCCCCCATTTAAAATTCCCCCCTTCTGGAGGAAATGAAATGCCCCCGTATCCTGATTCGCGCAAGAAAAAAAAATTGTGTATTTTTTTCAGATTTAATTGTAGTGACGTTCTTTTTATTTCTTTTTTTGCCTTGCCAATTTGTGAATGGTGCCCCCGATTTATACAAAGGAAAAACAAAAACGTTACTATAAACTCAGTACAAACAACAATATTTTCAGTTGAATATCCTGCTATGACCACTCTTGAATTTCAATTAAAATATTCTATCAACCTGCAAGCCGGCTAATTAATTCAATAATAGAGGCATACAAGTTTGATACAAATAAAGAAAACTAACCCAGGTGAGAACGTTTAGGAATGGTCATGATTGATATTCACTCACCCTTGTCCAATTGTCAATCTTCGTTTTGACATGTTTTTCCCGGTTGTTGGGTCTCCACTTTCATTTAGCAGACGATTTAGGAAAAACATTAAGGATGCTGGGAGGGGGAAATAAATTTTCCCAACCTATCTGGATCGCTTTTTCACACCAGACAATGTTAGTACGCCAATTCTCATTATTTCATGACTTTAGAAAATTAAACAAAAAAAAAAGTTTTTTTAACTGAAAGTAAGGAGTGACATTAAAACTTAAAACGAACAGAAATTATTCTGTATATGAAAGGGGCTGTCCCCTCCTCAACGCCTCGCTCTTTGCACTAAAGTTTTATTTATTGTTTTAAAAAAATTGTGAGACAGAGTTAAACTTTAGCGTAAAGAACGAGGCGTTGAGGAGGGGACAGCCCCTTTCATATACGGAATAATTTCTGTTCGCTTTAAGTTTTTATGTCGCTCCATAGTTTCAGTTAAACACACTTGTTTTTTTTTTAAATTTAATTTCTGAACGTTTATGAATTAATGCGGCTTTGATTTTGGCTCACCGTACATGAATAATTAAAACGAAATTTACACATTAATCTTACTTTTTTTTTGGCTGAATAGCTTTCTCGAAATTTTGAGCTGACGTAACTTACGAATTAACTTCCGTAATAAACTTCTATATTTTTATATTCTTATAACGTATATTAGGGGGTTCGCCCCCTAGTTAATACCTCGCTCTTTACGATGAAGTTCAAATTTTGTTCCAATTCTTCAAGAATGACCCCTTAATCACAAGGGCCGTTCGATAATTAGAATAAATATCCCTGATGAAAATACAAAAAAACTTTAGCGTAATGACAAGGGGCGAACCCAATCATATACATAATAATTTTTGTTCATTTTAAGTTTTGACGTTGCTCCTTACTTTCAGTTGAAAAAATTGTTTTTTTATTTAATTTATAATCGTTTTTAAATAATGCCGGGAAATCAAGCTCCCCCTCCATAGCAATGTCCCTTCCCCCACGAAAACTTCCTCCGTGGAAAGATCCTCCGACGAAACACCCGACCCCTCCCCCCAACTACCAGAAAAGTTCCCCCTGAAAACTTCTCTATACTTCCCAATAACCAATACTGTATGTAAACATTGGGCAAAGTCCATAGCTTGCAGACCTTCCCCACAGGACTGTGGGGGATTAAGTCATTCTCAAAGGAATAGTTATTGTATTTTTCGACCTTGCTGAACAAAATGGCTATCTCTAAATTTTGATCGGGTGACTTTGGGAAAAAAATGAGCGTGGGAGGAAGTATAGGTGCCCTCCATTTATTGGTCATTTAAAAAGGCCAATAAAACTTTTAATTTCCGTTCGAATGAGCCCTCCTGCGATATTCTAGGACCACTGGGTCGATACGATCACCCCTGGGAATAAAAACAAAAACAAAAAACAAACACGCATCCGTGATCTTTCTTATGGCAAAAAATACAAAATTACACATTTTGCCGATTGGAGCTTTAAACCTCATTAGTAGGGTTATCTGATAAGCTGCATTTGATGATGTGATTTTCATGACTTTTAAAGGGGTGTTTCTCCCTTTTTTCGTAAATAAGGCAAATTTTCTCAGGCCCGTAACTTTTGATGGGTACGACTAAACTTGATGAAACTTATATATTTGAAATCAGCATAAACATCTGATTCTTTTGATTTACCTATTGGTATCAAAATTCTGTTTTTTAGAGTTTCGGTTACTATTGAGCCGGGTCGCTCCTTACTTACAGTTCGTTACCACGAACTGTTTGACAAACAATTCTCATGGTATTGCGTCATATTTGTAGAATACTGAAAACCGAGTGAGGGAATTGAGTTGCACGAGGGTTCAGTTAAATTGGGCTCAGTTGCACGGGTGTCCAGTAACGCGGGGGTTCAGTTACACGGATGTTCAATTAAATGGGGTTGATCTGCACTGGGGTTCAGCTAAATGGGCTCAGTTTTACGAGGATTCAGTAGCAATGGAACCAAAAAAAAATAGTGACAGTGAGTTAACTTAAAACCGTCTTTAATTTTCACTAGCTTAGCTATATTCATTTCAGGGACGTACGCAGGGGGGCCTCCGGGCCCGCCCCCCCCCCCCTCCCTCGAAATCTCACGATTTTTTTCATTTTCCCATAATTTTCTGATTTTTCTCACAGAATAATGGGTTTGAAGGATTCCCCCCCCCCCCGAAACAAATTGGTCCCCCCCGAAACAAATTCCTGCGTACGTGCCTGATTCATTTGTTATTGGTTCCAAGTTGTTTTCCATTTCGAAAATCGTGTACACCAGGTTCCACACGCCATGGGTGGCCAGTGTGTTCCGCGCATGGCACGAAGTGTTCCTTGTGTGGAATGAAGAGAGGCAGTGGCAGAAGTAAGCCATCCAGTGGAAACAAGGTGGCATTCGGAGATCTACACAAGTTACCGGAGTAGACAGTCCCTCGATCGGTTCCTATTTATAAGAATCTTTCATCGGAACAACAGCTCTCATTGTCTTACAAATTAAATAAATAAATGACTAATTTCACAAATTCAGAAATAAAATTTCCCTGGCTATAATCTTAACACCATGAACCTTTTCGGAACATGGAAGGTCTGGTCTTTGAAGCTAAATTATTAGCGCTATTAAGAGTACAATGATGTATCGTTATTGTGTCTTCCATTTCAATTTTAATTTTGGGAGACAGGCGATTTATTAAGCACTTCCTTTCCAGATATCAGGCCAAACTCAAGCTCTAAATAGACAAAGAATGTATTATCACAGCCTTTTCTCAAACAGCATGCTAGACCTAAGAAACAGTAGCATGTTCATTCTCTACGCTGGTCCCAGGCCTACGTTGAGAAAAGATGTGCTGACAGGTTTGGGAGATTACTCGCTTAAGCATCACCCCGTTTCTTCGGAAAAATCAGCAAAATATGTTAGAATGCGGAATATCTTGGGTATATGGACAAAAAAAAAATATATTTTTCAGACACTTATCTGGGAAATCCCTGGCACCCATACCCTCTCAAGGTTTTATACATGTGTCCCATACTAAGATAATTTTCTCTTCGTTGACAAGTTCCAAATTTTACAAAAAATAAGAGAAGTTTCCAACATTGAACATTGCATTATTTTGAGCATGATGCTAAGGTATGAAGGCACACTAAATAACGATACAGATAAAAAGAAAAATGACATGAAATTCTACATTGATTTTCGTGAAATTCTACTTATCTTGAGCATTATATGTGAGAACTTCAATTCATCCTTGTCAATAGACATATAAAAGAAGTTTTGTTAAAATGAAACTCAGGAACAACATTACAACTTAAAACGCACAAGAATGTCCTATGCCTAGAGAGGCCGTTGCCTCCTCAATCCCCTGCCCTTTACGCTAAAGTTTGACGGGTGCTTTCCTGAGAGAATCTAAGGATACAATCAATGCAGTGGGATAATTCAACTGTTCCTCGGAACATTCAAAATAAAATGTTGATGATTAAAACAAATCGTCAGGGTATCAAAAGGTCGTGTCTCCACAATTATAAGTTTTCAAGAAAAAAAACACCTCACAATTTTTCTATTTCCCCTCCGATAACCGTAAAAAAAATGGATTGATATGAATTTATTGTACATATCAATCCGTTTTGGTTTCACGGTTATCATAGGCAGCGCAATCGCGCTGCCTAAGTAAAGAACGATGTTGGCACAATGTATTTTTTTTTCTTTACACCAGGGCACTTCGTATCGAAGGAGTTGACGTAGAAACTTCGAAAATGGCTCATTCGATTGGAAATTGGAGTGGCTAGTGCCCTTTTTAATAGTCGAAAGTGATTGGAAGGCAACTAACACCCCTTCCACGCCCACCATTTCCCCAAACACATCCAGTCAAAATTTTGAGATAGCCATTTTGTTCAGCGTAGTTGATTCCCAGATAGAAATAATTTTTTTGAGGAGGACACTCCCCCACAACCCTCAGGGTAAGGGTTTTAAGTTATGCCCCGGGGGCATATAAGAACGATGTTGGCACAATGTATTATTTATTTTGTTTTTTTCCTTTAGACCAGGGCACTTTGTATCGAAGAAGTTGTCGTAGAAACTTCGAAAAGGGCTCATTCAATCGGAAATTGGAGTGGCTTGTGCCCTTTTTAATATTCGAAAGTAATTGGAAGGCAACTAACACCCCTTCCACGTCCACCATTTCCCGAAACACATCCAATCAAAACTTTGAGATGGCCATTTTGTTCAGCATAGTTGATTTCCAGATAGAAATAATGTTTTTGAGGAGGACACTCCCCCACGGCCTTCAGGACAAGGGTTGTAAGTTATGTCCTGGGGGCATATAAGGTTTTTTTATAGAAAGCGTTGTCGTAGAAACTTCAGAAAGGGCTAATTCAATTGGAAATTCAAAGGGCTAGTGATCTTTTTAATAGTCAAAAGTGATTGGAGGGCAATTAACCCCCCTCTCACGCCCACCATATTTCAAAACACATCCAATCTACATTATGAGAGAACCATTTTTTTCACCATAATTTGAAGTTATGGAAATCCTGCATTTAAAGATGACATCCCCCAAAAGCTACCAAAGCACGACTTGCAAATTAAGTCCCGAGGGCATGTGAGGTTTTTTATGAACGCGTTGTCGTAGAAACATTAAAAAAGGCTCATTTGATGAGTTATTAAAAGGACTTGCGCCCTTTTGAATAGTTAACAGTAATTGAAAGGCAACTAACACCCCTTCCACGCCCATCATTCCCCCAAACACATCCAATCAAAGTTTTGAGATAGCCATTTTGTTCCACGCAGTTGAAAGTTCTGGAAATTATAATTTTGAGCAGGAAACTCCCCCCACAGTCTTCAAGGCAAGGGTTATAAAATATGCCCTGGGGGCATATAAGGTTGTATAGAAAGCGTTGTCGTAGAAACTTCAAAAAGGGCTCATTCGATTGGAAATTGAAATGGCTAGTGCCCTTTTCAGTAGTCAAAAGTGATTGGAAGGCAACTAACACCCCTTCCACGGCCACATTTTCCCATAGCACATCCAATCAAAATTTTTAGATAGCCATCTTATTCAACGTAGTTGAAAGTTTTGAAAATTAGGTCTTTAAGGTTGGTAATTACCTTGGGTAAGTTATACCCTGGAGGGGGAGTAAATTTTAAGGCGGGGGGGGGGCAAAGTTTAAACTTAACTCTCTTTTACATCAGAATTAAAATTTACCCCACTCCTCCCCTCTAATGTGCAAATATATACCCTGAATTGGCATATATAGGGGTGGGCTAAAATTCATTTCCGCCAAAATTATTATTATATTTGGAAAGAGCATAAAAAAAGGCATCGAGTGGTATATTTACTTTATTCGTAAGTCAATAATATGAACTGCGAAAAATTTACCGAATCTTCACCTCTGTGTACGTGCCTGATCGTAGGACAACAATTTACAGCAAGCGACAGGTTTTGAAAGCTAGATAGCAATTTTGTCAAAAACCTTTTTTAGAATTTTATAGGCGAGCGGCGCCAGTACCTTTAAGTTTTTCTTCTAAAAGAAAAGATAAAATCAGCTTGAAATTTTGGATCGGGCTTTTAAGACGTTTACGACACTAATGTTTCTTTCATGAAACTTGAACATTAGTTGTTATTGTCCGCCGTTTGTCTGGTATTCTAATGTATTAATCTGGCTTATTATTTAACATATTCGCGATGATAATCAGTGTAGATGTGTGAGTACTAGAAGTTCTAACTACAAAAATAGGCAAATTACATGTAAAATCAAAAAAATTCTAGGGAAAATTACAAACCTTTAGTTATGGCTAGGGAGAGGGGTCCATGCCCCTCGGTTACCCTCTAGGATACATGTCTCCTTATTGAGCGTCTTGTTGCTCAAATTGACTGGTTCTCCTGTCATCCAAAAATAAAGGGGACATAAAAGCCCCATTTAAGAGATTTCTAGATACTTTCCCACGAACTCTTGGATGGAACTTTTACGGCCACACTTGTTTTGATGGCTTGTTTATGTTTAGGAGTACTGACATCGGAATTTGTCAATATGACCCGAAGATCCCCCACACAAGTGCTTGTCAAAGTGATATATGTGAAACAAAATTTGAGACATACAAGTGCTTGTCAAATACGAGACAAAATCTCTGGGAAAAAAAACTTGAACTGGAAATTCTCGTTCATAAACTCATAAAAACGTAAACCTGTCACCAATTAAATGAAAAAGTACATTATCCTTATATGAAATTACAGTGATATTAGAAATTAAGATATAAATTATTCTGCAAATGAGGGGGCTGCTCCTTAATCAGAACCCCTCTTTTTACACAAAAGAGCTTGGAAATACTTTATATTCCAACTTAATGAACCAGTAGTCATCCTTAAGAAACAGGACAAAAGTCTTTTCAAAAGAGATTTTTCCAAGTCAAACTTCTAAGACTCGTAGCCTTTTTTGATTAACTAACTTAAGGAATAAGTTGGAATCACCATAAAAAGCAAATTCCCTGAAGGTACTCACATGATGCCCCCTACTTTTCTATATTTTGTTCCGGCAAGCATATGTAATCTTTTATGTTACAAAGAAAAAAAAATCTGCAATAACAGGGGAGCACCCTTATTCAGGCTCAGTCCAAATTAACGAAGATGAGATGTATTTTTTATATCCCCAGGATCTATTTGATTTTCCTCTGAAGGAATTAGAAAACGTTAGAATGAACATGTATTTTTTGCGGCCACCATGCGGTATTACTGTCTCTGAAGCTGGGGAGCTCAACATGTTTTTTCAATAATTTTAAATTGATTGGCTGTCTCAGAATTTTCAATCGATAGCAACTTGACCCGCTTTGGGTCTAAATCGTAGCTTACACCTCAAAATGGCAGGAAACGCCAATTTGCCGTGGCACAATCTTTTTGGCTGCTTAAAAAACACGCATCCGTGGTCTTCATACTCTGCAAAAATACAAAATTCTACATTTTTGTAAATAGGAGCTTGAAACCTCTACATTAGGGTCTTATCAGGGCCATACCCAGGATTTTTGTTCGGAAGGGTTTTACTTTATTGGTCAAATTCAACGTACCATAAGACCGTCTTATGGTATTGTTGAATTTTATGCTGGAAATTTCATCACAACTTGCAATTTTAGAGGTGTTCTACCCCTTTTTAAAAATCCAGCAAATTTACCGAGGCTCGTAGCTTTTGATGGGTAACTTTAAATTTGATGGATTTTATGTATTTGGAATCACCATAAAATGTCAATTCTGTTTTATTATCAGAACTCATTTCCGGTTACTATTAAGCCGAGTCGCTCCTTATTTTGTATCTTGATACAAAAACCTGACTTGATAACGCAAAGATGACAATTTTTAAACCTTTTAAATTTTCGGCCAAGGGCTTACATATATTATCTAAAATCAATTTTGGTAACCCATAAATATTCTATTTAGGAATAAGTCTGAGTAATCCAGACTACAGCATACTCATCCAAGGCCGTATCCCGGGGGGGGGGGGGCTAGGAGGATTGACCCCCCCTCAAAAAAAAAAATATTTGTCTGACTCGTAAAAACGTAACAAAAATGGACATAAACAAATTTTGTATGCGATTTTAGAGTTTTTTGTGTACGCCCCCCCCCCCCCCCCCCAAAAAAAAAAATATTAGGCAAATTTAGAAGGTTCTGTGGAGTGTGCGATTCGCTGATGCCTCCCCCATTGTGTCATTTAGTGAAGTCCTGGTTAAAAAACCTCCCTCCTCACTGTGAAAACTACATGAAAATACATACCGTGTGCTTATTTAAGACAACCACTATACTATAAGTTCCTTTTCAATTGGCTTAGGTGACTCGATAATACATTGAAAAAATCCTGTTTCTTACATTTTTCAAATAATTCATTTTTTTAACGTAATTCGTGATTCCCAGCCAACCAAAGAGAAATTTTGTGTACCTCGCTGGATCGAGCTGCAATGTGTTAATACTAGCAAGCGACAATTTTTCGAGAATAAGAATTTATTTGGAGGGGAGATGGTTTCTTAAAGCTTAAAACTATTAAAATGTAGGCCAAAACAGAAAAAAAATAACCATTAAATGAGGTGTAAATGGGCTCCCTTCAGTTTTTCTTCTCCACCCATTCTCTACTCAAAGGAAAACTGAAATGACGTGTCTGCTCGACATGATAAAGTAGACGTGGATACTTTTATATACAGATGACCATAGATCAGGGCTAGACCGACAAATCTTACATTAACTATGAGAAACCCGTGTTACCAGACGTCTAGTGTAAGATAGCGCAGGTGTAGAACCAAA
Source organism: Artemia sp. Qi Xiang Cuo (assembly GCF_049724085.1). NCBI lineage: Eukaryota > Metazoa > Arthropoda > Branchiopoda > Anostraca > Artemiidae > Artemia > Artemia sp. Qi Xiang Cuo. The sequence goes on from NC_142809.1 coordinate 40,658,323, forward strand.
GATGCGCCAAAGGTGCCATTTTTAGCAGAGAAGCGCCAGAGGTTAATTTTTAAAAACATACACGCTTTAAAAAACGCACGGATTTTATTGTGCAGCCACATTATGAAAGCGGGGAATGGAACAAATACGTCTCATCTGGCAACGTGGGGAGTAATTATTAGAAAAAGGACTTACGTTTACAGTCTCATTGATATGTTTATCATCACGGTCAATAACATTCAAACCCACTGTAAGGTTTTCAACAACACTCCTTTCTCTTTGAGCTCTTTCTCTCCTTGGTTTCTTCGCCTTCTTCTCTGCTTTTGTTTCTTCATCTTTTTTCTCCTCGCCTTCCTAAGAAATAGGTTTTAAATGAGTTCGTACGTTGTACAGAGCTTGGCACTCTCGGCCAGCTGAAAATTCAATCCAATACCCTATTTTTACCAATTCTCATTTTGGACATGGTTTTTAAAGAATGTGCTAGTGTTCTTGGAGAAAAGTGCTGAATTCCGCAAACACGCTCTCATTACAACCTGGCATATAACAAATAATTTTGCAGGATATAGCTACTTTTCCAGAGGTACCAGATTAAGTGTAACTATTAACCTTTTTGACAAAAATTGGCAGTTTTGCCAAAAAACGTATACAAAAATAAAAATAATAGCAGACTATAAAAAATTTGACGGTACAACAGGAGCTTAAAACTCAAAGAATTTTACAATTCTGTTCCATTGCTAAGTTCAGTCTTATGTTTCTTATTGCCCAACAATATGGAGGTCAACCTTTTCTTCTTTTTTGAAACCATGTTGAAGTTATATGATAAAGCAAGGAGGATTACACAGGAAACGAATTGTTCTACAACTAACCCAATTAGCCCATTACTTGATTTTATGTCACTCAACATTCTTTCGCGCGTGTCTTTCACTTTCCGTCAACTCCATGGTGATGTTCCCGCATCTCTGTCATAGTCCTCTGTCTAATTTTTGATTTTGGGGTTTTCTGAGAGGGTTGGATTGATTTTTTTTTTTAGTCACTTAAAATTGCTTAGTTTTAGTCTTGTAAATATTTTAATTTTTTTCTCTTGTGCTGATTCTCTTAAAGGTGTGAATGCGTTATATTGTGAAATGCAACTCTTGACGTAACTGTGGATCATATTTTTAACAACTTTTTTTGTTATAGTATAAAAATTTGGGTACTTATGTATAAGCCAGAAAACACGCGACAAGTAAAGTTTGGTTAATGCTAATGAAATAAAACAAAATAGGATGAAAATATAATAGTTTAGAAACAAAATTGGGCTATATATTAGCACATTAGGGAGAGGGGGTTAAAGCATAGCATATATTAGATACATAACCTAATCTAGGTACCTTTTTTTGCCCCTCCACCCCAAAAAAACTGGGTAAACACCGGCTCCCATAGAGACAATTATATTCGGAAATAATGTTGATTGTGGAATAGAATTGCAGATAATACGACAGTGCCCACTAATATTTGCGGCGATAACATTTTAAGGGAAAGGCTGTATGAGGGTCTTGGACAAACAATCTGTCATCCTGAGCAGGGCCGTCGAGAGCCAACACTAAACCACGGGGATCAATCTTTTGGTCCCAATTCTCTTTATAGTAGTTAACTTTTACTGTAAATTTTTGGATTAAAAATGAAAATTCTCAATTTGGCCCAATTGAGGCTCGGGCAAGGAACCCCCACTTGACGGTCCTGATCTTGGAAACCATTAAGAACTATCAAGCTGTATAATAAAATTAGAATCAAATATAAGTTGTACCTTTTCTGGGCTAGAATCATCCTTCTCGGGCTCTGATCCACCAAGAGAAGCCTTCTCTTTCATCTCCATTATGTCTTTTTCTACTGATTCGAGCAACGGTAATTCAGACTCGTTCAAATTTGCTTTTGAGCCAGCGCGAGAGCCCGATTTCAATTCAGACATCTAAAAAATCAAATTAATTTAATTGAATAATGACTTAGCATTAATCAAAGCATTTACCGAAAAGCAGTTTTTAATTTTGACAGTTTTATGTTATTGTTTCACAGAGAAAGACAAAGTTTCTCTTTCTCTGCTACAATATAAAACAAGGAAATTCAATCTTTCAACAAAATATTAGCTTATATTCAATCAATGGTATTTAGGTTGAGCCAAATTTATATAGGTACTTGTGCATTATATCTCACCAACCGCTATACACGAAAGAAATCAAGTTTGGTTAATGCTAATGAAATAAAATAGGATGAAAATATAATAGTTTAGAAACAAATTTGGGGCATATATTTGCACATTATGGGGGGGGGGGGTAAAGCATAGTATATGTTAAATAAATAACCTAACCTAGGTACCTTTCCCCTCCCCTATACCCCAAAAAACAACAGTTTAAATATTGTAAACGCAATAAGAAATCATGCTTTGCGATCCGTTTATCTAGCAAATACCCGATTGTCTGGTTTAATATATATATATATATATATATATATATATATATATATATATATATATATATATATATATATATATATATATATATATATATATATATATATATATATATATATATATATATATATATATATCAGTGGCATACCCCAGGAGTTTCTGAATGCCCTAGTTGTCCAGGCTCTGGAGCAGACACGTGCGTAGTGGGGTTTTGGGTCAGTGCCCCCGTCAGAATTTCAAAATCGGGGGTTTTTATATAATTTTTCATGTTTTCACGAAGATTTATTCACCACCCTCCAAGAACAAATTCCTACATGTTTTTCTGCTCAGGATCTTTCTTAAAAATGTGGGAAGCAAAATGTGGTACTTCCGCATTATATATAACACACGAAAGAAGTCAAGTTTAGTTAATGCTAATGAAATAAACAAAATAGGATGAAAATAAAATAGTCTAGAAACAAATTTGGGCTATATATTTGCATATTAGGGGAGAGGGGTGGGGCAAAGCATGGCATACATTAAATATGTAACCTAACCTTACCTAACCTAGGTGCTTTTCCCCCCTCCTAAACCCCAAATAACGATAGTTTAAATATTGTAAACGCGATAAGAAATCACGCCATTATCTCTTGCAAATACCCGGTTGACGGGCTTCCATTTGTATTTTCCTTGTACAGTCTATAGCGCTGTGTTATGCAAAACAGATTCCGAGTTAAAAAAAAAAGTATTGAACACACTCTTTCATTTGAGAATTTCTCACACGTTTACACTAACTAATATTATTATCCGCACTGCTGAATATTGAAAATGAGGTTGTCAAACTGAAACCCGATAAGTATAAGTTACTAGGGAATCTCAGAGCCTTTCGATAGTTAATTATGCTTATCCTTATCAAGGAAAATAAGAAACCTTGTAACATAAGAACATATTTTGCAAATTTGATTCGTCTAGTAATAACGTTTCCGGTTTAGTCTTTTTTTAGCCTCGTGAAAAAGCCTTAGATTTTTCACAGAAATTTCTACATAATGACGACCCCATAGAGAAAAAAAAACAACTAAAAATAGAAATCACTAACTGTTAAGATACTTTACGCACTTATAAATTGATCAATTAGGATATATGTAAAGTAAGGCCGTACCCAGGATTTTTTCGGGAGGGGGGGGGGGGGTACTCAAAGATTTTTTCGGGGAAGGGGTTTACACAAAAAAAACTAAAAAAACGTATAAAAAATTTGTTTACATCTATTTTTTTTACGTTTTTACGAGTCAGACAAACATTTCGGAGAGGGGGGTCACCCCCCCCCCCGAGTACGGCCTTGTGTAAAGCCCAAGGCCGTATCCAGTGGGGTTATCGGTTTGACCCTCCCCTTCTCTGAAATTTTTGTCTAAAACGTTAAAACGGAAGAAAAATGCATAGGCCTATAAACAAAGCTTTGAAGCGTTTTCTAAAGTTTCTGTATCCCCCCCACCGAAACAAAAATCCTGAATACGCCCTTGGTAATGCCCAGCCACTAAGCTATTAATTAGGGGCTAAAAAGAGCTGTGTCAGTCAGGGGCTGCAAAGCGTTGTGCCAGTCCCCGGGCAAAATGTTTTCACAGAGTGGTTACAAGCAGACATAAATAAGAACATATTTATTAACCGTAATCGGTTCTCTTGTTTAGAATATATTTTCTTGTTTGAAACTTCTTAGCTCACTAGTTACTATATTTCCTAGACCTATACTAGAGTTGCAAGACATTCTTTTTTCTCCCTGTATCAAAGAAAGAACTTGGTTCCAACGGAAATGTACAAAAACATCAGGATGTGTATCTCAGAAATTTCAAAGGAGTTTCAAAGTTAGATTCAAACTGTTTTTTAATTTGGATCACCATGCAACCCTGGATTTACCAATAGGCCCACTAGGCCCGGGGCTAGGGCCACACGGTGCCAGGGGGCGCAATAAATTATAACTGAGCAGTTTTTTACTTAACAAAGACTGGACCAATATTATTTATGGTCAATGTGCCAGGTGCACCCTGCTGCCATGCAGCCTATTCACAGAAAAGTGATTTTAAAACAACTCAGGAATCCCGTGGCTACTTATATAAACTGTTAGATTTCTCCCAAGAATTGCAGCTGAGAGTTCGGTATCACCTCTTTCTTTCATTACTTTTGGCTCATCAGTTGCATTTGCGTTCTGTTCAGTGCTTCCACTAGCCCCAAATTTTTGAAGAATTCCCCGAAAATCTACCAAAAACGAAGCGGCAAAAATGCTTGGGCCTTGGAGCGTCGAAGCTTTAAATCTGGCCATGTCTCCTATGACTGATGATATTGTGGTCCTTAGGGGCTAAGTTGTACAGAAAGAGCCCGTGCATCGCCGCCGTCCAAGAGCAGTAGATCCGCACCATGCACTTCCCTTGTTCCTCATGCACCTCATCAAAAATCCACATTAAGCTTATGAGTGATGGCAGAAGTACTGATCATTAGTAAATAAGACTAATTACTAGTCTCCCATACTAGGCAGGACCGGAGATGGTGGGAACAGTTTTCTATCGTGACTGCTTTCTAGGAAGTGGGACAAAGAAAATAGGTTCAATTGCTCTTTCAAAAGAACAGTGGCGTGGCATAGACCGAGGGGACATCTGCGGAAATGAGGGTGAATTGTTTCCCTGCACATGAGGAAACCTCAAGTCAATCGCGTAGTTATTACTAAGTAATCCAAAATAGAAGAGAATAATTAAATGAAATACGCTTATTCACTTAGTTACACCACTTATTTGCCATCTGGATTTAAAATTAAAGTGCATAGTATTCCGAAAAGAGCGCATGACCGAACTTCCGTTGGCAATGCTATGGATATATATACGGAAAACATTTTATTTTCGAAGTTATTTCATTATTGGGTACTTATTTGTAATAGCGACCACACCTAAGAATTGAAGTTACGTTAATCCGGTTCTATCCCATTATCCGGGTCTCTCGGCTTAATCACTAACGACTAGGCAATGATAAAACCCGTTTTGTGACGTCTTAACTGTTGTAGAGCAGGCAATGATAGCAAGGTTTTCATTGCGTATACGATAGTAAACTGTGTTTTTTTGGATTTTAGGGAGGGGAAAATGGTACCTAGGTTAGGTTACGTATTTAATGTATGCAATGCTTTACCCCCCTCCCCCACCCTAATGTGCAAATATATAGCCCAAATTTGATTCTAAACTAGTATTTATTCCTCCTATTTCATTTCATTAGGATTAACCAAACTTGACTTTTTAGAGAGGCCCGGATAATGGGATAGTACCGTTAATCCTAATGAAATGTACCAAAATATGATGAAAATATAAGGTACTATCGTACAATCCAGAACACATTCAAGAAGTTTGGTCAGTTGAATCATCTAAAAACCGGTTTACCATTCTGTATTCGGAGACAATTAGCTTAGATTCAGTGAAATAAACTTCCTTTGTAGCTAGTTATGTTAGATATTTAATATAATACGTTCTGGGCGGCCTGCTTCACATAATTCATTGTTGTAGGCTAGTTTCCATAATTTTGTTAATAAAGTATTATATTTTCCTCATATTTTGGTACATTTTATTAGGATTAACCTAACTTCATTTCTCGAGTGTGCTCTGGATTGTCCGGTAGTACCAAATATAATACTTTAGTAACAAAATTATGGTCAATACAACAGAGACTTATGGAAAGCAGGTCGCCCAGAACGCATTATATTAAATACCAAACTAAGTCTATCTATTAAATATTTAATTAAAATGTTTCTGCATAATTATCGTTTATCTCCCTCATACTAAGCAAATTATCTCCGAGTGGACACAGAAAGCCGTGTCATTACAGGTCAAGAACAAAATGCGGTTGCTATAGCAAGCAAGTACCCAGAATTGTTACAGGCTTTAAAAGTCAACTCAAATACTGACCAAGAAGGGGTTGGTATTCCTTAAAAGGAGGCTACAAGATTTCTAACGACAACCCCTATAAAATATCACGCACAGAGAAACCTCTTAAATGGTTTCAACCTCTGACTGGAGCTATTTTCGTAAACTTTTTCGGACAAAAGGCTTGATTTGTCATATACTTTGTTCGCATTTTAGAGGGGGGTAGGGATTCCAAATTTTGAGTTACATCCAGCAGGTGTGGGACCCATTCTAGATCAGGGCAGATTTTAGGACCCTCTAGAGGGTTCTGAAATGAAGTTATCAAGTATTTGGCAGTAGGTTGCATCAACACATGGCCAATTGTAGAGAGAGAAAAGCCAAAACAGATAGTCCAAGTAATTGAGAGGCAACTGTTTAAATGGCTGCGGCAGGGGTAAATGGCGAGAGTAAGCATGACTCTCTTATTGGACACGTACTTGTTTGTTAGTTTTTGGAAAGGCAGGCCTGCCTAGAGTCTCTAGAGGGAGAAAGAGTGGAGATAGCCAAGGTACTGCAGAATACCTTCCCGGGATATACTTTAGCCTGTAGATCCATCCCTGAGTTGATGAAGCTTTCAGGGACGAGTCTAAAGGCTAAAGTGTGTCCCGAGAAGGTATTTTGAAGCACTTACCTCCACTCCTTCTCCCTCTAGAGGGTTCTGAGTTTTGATGACCTTTAAAATATGTGTATTATAAAAGAGAAACCTTGGAAAATAGTTTTTCTGCTTAAATAAAGTAAAACAAAATTGTTTTCAGCTTCACAACTTTGGTCATTCCCAATTTATAAGGTTTTAAAGATATGCAAATACACTTCCTAAATTTTGAAAAAAAAGACACTGATATGGCTTAAAATTCTACTCAAACAACAGGAATTGTATTTTAAGAAACTAAAGCCAGAGAAAAAGAAACTGAAAAACTGAGAATTAAGGTAAAATATTGTTTTGTAAAAATTTCAATAGCTATAGCCTAGACCTTTCATGCAGGCAAATTTCAGGACCCTCTAGAGGGAGAAGGAGTGGATGTAGGTACTTCAAAGTACCTTCCCGGGACATACCTTAGCGTGTACATCCATCCCTGAAAGTTTCTTTTTCATAACCCAACCCCTTTCCAAGATAGCCAAAAGTAACTAAAGTAGAATTTTACCTGAAACTTTCAGGGATGGGTCTACAGGCTAAAGTATGGGTAAATTTTCGGCAGTTCATATTATTGACTTACGAATAAAGTGAACATACTACTTGATGCCTTTTTTTATGCTCTTTCCGAATATAACAATCATTTTTGTCGGAAATGAATTTTACCCCCATCCCTATATATACCAATTCAAGGTATATATTTGTACATTAGGGGGGGGGGGTAAATTTTTTTCTGATGTAAATGGGAGGTAAGTTAAAACTTTATCCCCACCAACACCCCCTAATACGCAAATATATACCCTGAATTGGTATAGATAGGGGCAAAATTCATTTCCGACAAAAATGATTATTATGTTTGGAAAGAGCATAAAAAAAGGCATCGAGTCGTATGTTTACTTTATTCGTAAGTCAATAATATGATATGCGAAAAATTTACCCAATAAAGTATTTTGTTATTATCCAACTTCAGGATAAAATTTCTCTATAATGCACAAAAAAACAGCCGAAACACTCACATTTTCAGATATTCACGAATGTAATTCAGACGAACACCCTCAGTGAACTTCCACTAAATGCAATCTATTTCCTCGATCGGCTGAAGCACCAAAATCCGTTTGCACGATCAGTGCCTTTGACCAATAGCGTTCTTTTTTCATTTTCGTTGCTTTGTTTGAAATGTTGCCGTTGTAGCCGGAGGAGAGGGGGAGTCTATTTTAAATTTAAAGGGCTGGATTTTTAATCGAAAATACAAAAGACACCCACAGGTTTTGCCTTTTTGCCTCTTTCAGTGATAGCTATTCAGCATGAATTAAAAGGTTTAATTTCTTACAAGCTATCGGGCTGTGAAAAAAAAACAATTCATATATTTTATTTTTTTTCATTTGGCTAGGAGGATTATCAACAGCGACAGATTGTGAGAAAATATTTAAACCACTTGGAAGATTGAAAAAAAGAAACGAAATTAAAAACTAAAGAGTGAACTAAAAGGAGCAGAAATCACTATAAAATGTTAAACGTAGAATGGACATTAATTCAAAAATTAAACCATTCATGGTAAGTAGAGACTGACTGTTGTCATTAGAAAATGAATAGAATGGAATTCTTATATCGTTGTACTAAAAAAAATTGTTTACAAATAAAAATTAATTTTTTATAAACATTTCAAATATCTAAAATTAAAGGTAAATTTCATGGTTAACTCACTAATGAAATCAAAGCCGTATCCAGGGGGTAGGGGATATGAACCCCCCCCCCCCCGAAAGGTTTGTCCGACTCGTAAAACGTAACAAAAATGAATATGAACAAATTTTTTATGTTTTTATTTAATTTTGTAAGCCCCGTCCGAAAAACAAAATCCTTTTGTACCCTCCCATTCCCCCCCCCCCCCTCAGAAAAAAGGAGAAAAAAACACTGAATGAGATAAGACCCTGAATGAGATAGCTAAGAAACTGAACAGAGATGAACAGAGTTTCATCCTGAATCTAAATACAACATTCATTTCTGTTAGTGTTGAGGATGAACTAGCCCCCCCCCCCCCCTTAATGTGCAGAGATAAATCTTGAATTATATGGTAGTCTATTATACGATGAATTTTCATTATTTTGAAAAACTGTTAAATTAATTTGAGGACAGAGTAACTTATAGAAAATTCAGTGTACATACACAACTCATGGTATATATTTGCAAAGTGGGGAGGGGGATGGGTAAAGCTCATTTGGACACAAATGAATGTTTTGTTTGGATTCAAGATGAAATTTTATTCCTAAAGGTAGCCTACGTCTCTTTTTAAGCTATCTCATTAGTGAGTTAATCGGAAAATTTACCAAACTTGAATCCACCAATGGCTAATTGCATAAACAAATTGGCATAATTTTAGAAAATGGGAGCCAACAACCTACCAAAGGGGGATAATCATCCAATTCAGCATTTTTGTGCGTTAAGAGATACCCATATCTACAAAAGTACAGTATTTTGCACATTATTTGAGAAGGGTGGTGACGGGGGTCCGTTTTATCTTCTTTTTTTCATCATGCTGAACCAGTAGTCGTAGAATATCAGAAAAAGGGTCACTTGAACGGAAATTGAAATTTATCGCTCTTTTTAAATAACAAGACAAATTACGTCGCGTGAAGACGTCTATTCAGGTACATGTGCTAGGGGTGTCAGTTAAGGTGGGGGGGGGTATCTGACAACTATATTTAGAAGATTTTTTGTGAAAATTTCATTCAAAAATACATTTTCTGATATTTTGTTTAAAAATAACAAAATTCCCCTCCCCCAAAGATTTTAAAATGTTTGTTCCTCCCCCCCCCCCGACACTTTTGAAAATTGACACCACTGATTTGCCTCCAGTGGCATCAATTCACAAAAATGTAGATGGGATGTATTTTTCAAAATCTGGAAGGGACAATTTTTTTCGACTTTCCAAAATAAAAACACCGGAGAAGACATTTTGCAAATAAAAAAAAGTATTATTCTAGGGGGAGGGCAAATCTTCCTGATAGCCTCCGCCCCCCGATGACACCCCAGCTTGTTCCCAAAAGCAACAATTCTGCCTGAATAGGGTCGAAATACTGATTATCAATAGTTCCGAGATAGACAACCCGTTATGATTTTTTTTTTTTTTCTAACAGAAGTAAAGAGCAAAATTGAAACTTAAACCGAACAAAAAATATTGTTTCGCGGATTACGCAACATGTATCTACAAACCATCTCAAATAAACTGACTTGTGATCAAACAGTTCGTGGTAACGAACTACATAAGGAGCGACCCGGCTCAATGGTAACCGAAACTCTAGAAAACGGGTTTTTGATACCAATAGATACATCAAAAGAATCAGATTGCAATGCTGATTTCAAATATATATTTTTCATCAAGTTTAGTGCTACCCATCAAAAGTTACCCGCCTGAGAAAATTTGGCTGATTTTCAAAAAAAGGGGAAAGCCCCCCTAAAAGTTATAGAACCTTAATCAAAATAACCCCATCATATTCAGCGTATCAGAGAACCCTACTGTAGAGGTTTCAAGCTCTTATATACAAAAATGTGTAATTTTACATTTTTTGCCAGAAGAAATATCACGATTGCGTTTTTTTTTTGTTTTTTTTCCCCAGGGGTAATCGTATGGACCCAGTGTCCTAGAATATTATGGGAGGGCTCATTGGAACGGAAATTGAAAGTTCTAATGCCCTTTTTAATTAACAAAAAAAAATGGAGGGCAACTAGGCCCCCTCCCACGCTTATTTTTTTCCCAAAGTCACCCGATCAAAAGTTTGAGATAGCCATTTTGTTCAGCATGGTCGAAAATATGATAAATATGTCTTTTAGGGTGACTTAATCCCCCGAAGTTCCCAGAGGGAGGGCTAAAAGTTATGAACTTTACCCAATGTTAACATATAGTATTGGTTATTGGGAAGTAGTATACAGAAGTTTTCAGGAGATTTTTTTTGTGGTTGTGGGAGGGAAGGGTGGGTCGGTGGTTATGTTGGAGGATCTGTTCATGATGGAAGTTTTCATGGGGGAAGGGAAATTGCCATGAAGGGGGCGCCGGACTTGCCAGCATTATTTATTGGTTATTGGGAAGTATAAAACCATTTTCAGGAAGGATTTTTTCTGGGGGGGGGGGGCTAGAGGAGGGGGTTACTCTGGAGAATATTTCCGTGGAGGATGTTTCTTTGGGGTAAGAGACATTTCTATGAAGGGGGCCCCGGATTTCCAAGCATTAGAAATTAAATCGATCATTAGACGATCAGAAATTAAATAAAAAAAAACAAGTTTTTTCAACTGAAATGTAAGAAGGAATATTAGAACTTAAAACGAACAGCAATTATAACGTATGTGAGGGGGTTCTATCCCAAGTCAATACCTCGCTCTTTACGCTACAGTTTTTTTAGTGCTTTCAAAAGAGCTATCTATTCTAATTAAACGGCCTTTGTGATTCAGGGGTTTGTGAATCAAAATTTTTTTTAACTTTTAACGTAAAGAGCGTGGTATTGACTAAGGGGAGAACCCCTTCATATTCGTAATAACATATACGTAATAAAAAAACAATAAAAAACAAGCGATACGGCTCAATAGTAATCGAAACTTTTAAAAACGGAATTTTGATGTCAATAAATGTATCAAAAGAATGTGTTTATAATGCTGATCCTAAATATATAAATTTTATTAAGTTTAGTATTACTCATCAAAGGCTACAGGCCTGAGAAAATTTACTCGATTTTTTAAAGAGGGGGAAACATCCCCTACAAGTGAAAGAATTTTAATGAAAATCACACCGTCAGAATTCAGCGTATCAGAAAACCCTATTACATAGGTTTCAAGCTCATATCTGCAAAAATCTGCAACTTTGTATTTTTTGCCAGAAGAAAAATATACGAATATAGGAGTTAGTTACGTAAGTTAATTTGTAAAGACATCCATTTAGCAAAAGAAAAATAAAATTTTTATGCAAATAAAAGCTGCATTAACTAAAAACGATCAGAAATTAAATAAAAAAACAAGTTTTTTAAACTGAAAGTAAGGAGCGACATTAAAACTTAAAACGAATAGAAATTATTCCGTATATGAAAGGGGCTGTCCCCTCCTCAAGGCCTCGCTCTTTACGCTAAAGTTTGACTCTGTCTCACAACTTTATTTTTTAAAACAATAAAAAACTTTAGCGTAAAGAGCGAGGCGTTGAGGAGGGGACAGCCCTTTCATATACGGAATAATTTCTGTTCGTTTTAAGTTTTAATGTCGCTCCTTACTTTCAGTTTAAAAAACTTGTTTTTTTTATTTAATATGATGAAAGGATGAACAACATTGTCAAATTTAACTAATTAGTTTCATTTATTTATTTACACATTTCAACATGGTCCACTTATCATGGTTGCAGCGATAGCTGCAACCAAATAAAGAACGAACCGCAGCCCTTAGTAACCAAAAGTTAAAAAACACGTTTAGAAAAAACAACCTAGTGGACAAAAATTTCATCTGACATTGATTTGGGAATCGTAACTATATGTTTCTGTCCGTCTTAAAAGTAAAAGTTTATTGCGAAAAGAATTTTATGGTGATTTCGAAAAAAGTCTGAAACCCCTCGAAAATGGCGTCTGATCAAAATGAAAAGTCTACCATTGGAATCAACACGATCAAACATCCAATAACGGGAAATTACAGCCCCCCTCGTTTAACATGAAAGAAAATGACTTTTTTGTATGAGCAGCATTGGTCTGCCTTCCGTTTTTTTTTCTTTCTTTCTTTTTTTCTAGCAAGGCTTGGGGGTGACCAGATTGTCATAGAAAGATGTGTAATAGCTCATTAAAGCGGAAATTAAATTTTCTACTGCCCTTTTTAAGTGATAAAAAGGATTGGAAGGCAACTAGCCCCCCCTCCCCAAAGGATCCCTGCCCCCAAAGTAATCCAGTCACAATTTTGAGATAGCCATTTAAATCAACATAGTTCAAAGGTCAAATATATTTGGTTTTGGTGATGATATGACCCTCCATAGCAAAGGGGGAAAGGGCTGCACTGTGTACCGGTGTTGGACGTACTGATAACACGCGTAACGGCATGGGCATATTGTTATTGGGCGTACTGGTATTGCAGGTACCTAGACAGATTTTTAGTAGTTAATATAAAAGAAACTGCTCATACCTACGTCTTTTCCATAAATTAATTAAAAAAAACTTTTTCCACAAAATAAGTTTTTCAAAAAAAAGGTAAAGAACTCCATTAAACAAAAAATACCAAGCGTGAAACTACCACAAATCAGCATCGACAAATAAATGAAACCCAAAACGAACAGAAATTACAATAAATAACCGAGTCAAACTCAAAACGAGCAGAAATTAACATAAGTTTGGCGCAAAACTCCCATGCCTTCCCAATGTCAGAACGTAATTTTCATTCTACTGAAAAAAATATAAATGTTTTTACTTTCATAACTTTTATAAGTCAAATAATAGTAACATTTTGATTACTAAATATCAGTATATGTATATTAAACTGACAATGCATATTCATTTGTATTTTTTCAGTAAAGTGAAAATTATCACGTTGTGATAATTAGCATTATCACAGTGCATTTTGATTTAATCTTATGGCAACATTTAGTTTTTAAACATAATAGGGAAATGGGAGGGTGGGCGTAGGAGGGTGGGAATGGAAGGGGGATTAGTTGCCCTCCAATCACTTTCGACTATTAAAAAGGGTATCAGCCCTTTCTATTTTCAATCGAATGAGCCCCTTTCGAAGTTCCCACGACAACTCCTTCGATACGAAGTGCCCTGGTCTAAACAACAACAACAACAAAAAATATTACTAATGAGCCCTTTTTTGAAGTTTATGTGACAAAGCCTTCTATTAAAACTTTATAGGGCCTCAGGGCAAAACTTAAAACCCTTTCCTCGAGGGTTGTGGGTGATCAATCTCCACAAAAATATAATTTCTATCTGAAAATCAACTACGCTTAACGCAATTGCTATCTCAAAATTTTGATTCGATATATTTGGGGCAATGGTGGGCGTGAGGGGGGGGGGGGGGGGCTATTTGCCCTTCAATCACTTTCGACAATTAAAAAGGGCACTAGAACTCTCAATTTGCAATCGAATGAGCCCCTGTATAAGTTTCCACAACAACGCCTTCCATATGAAGTGCCCTGCTCTATAGGAAAAAATAATAAATAGTACATTGTGCCAACATCGGTCTTATATGCCCTCAGGGCATAACTTAAAACGCTTGCCCCGTGGGTTGTGGGGGAGTGTCCTCCTCAGAAACATACTTTCTATCTGAAAATCAACTACGCTGAATAAAATGGTTATCTCAAAATTTTTATTGGATGTGTTTAGGGGAATGATGGGCGTGGGGGGGGGGGGGGGGGCTAGTAGCCCTCCAATCACTTTAGACTATTAAAAAGGGCACTAGCCACTCCAATTTCCAATCGAATGAGCCCTTTTCGAAGTTTCTATGACATTTCCTTCGATAAAAAGTGCTCGGGTATGGAGGGGAAAAAACACACACATTATGCCCACATCGTTCTTTACTTAGGCAGCGCTTGCGCGCTGCCTATGATTCAATCATCAGCAAGTTGAAAATGCACTAAAAACGGGACTTTTGGTGCAATGACTAAAGTACTGGTAGTCCCTAGTGGGCTATTAGTACTTTTTAGAGTGACGTTTAATGGCTCAATTGAAAGCTATTGCTTGTACCTATGTGATATTTATCAATTCTATCATCCGTAAGTTTGATACAGCACTAAAAACAATACTATTGATGTCACTTCTTAAGTAGAAAAGCTTGGAAGGATAAAACAAAATCATCATTGTAACAATTATGGTCCAAAACACGTAACTAGAGGTTTGCAAGAACACCTCTCGTGTGTTTCTCCTTCAAACTACCCTTAAGCCACGTAATTAAGGTAAAAACACTAATATAACAAATCTCTTTATCAGAGGCGTGGTTCTGTTGGTACAGCATTCGAATTCGAAATAGAGTGTCTTGCGTTCGATTTCTGCTTGTGTGTTTTTCGTTTTTTTTTTCAATTATGTTTTTTCCCTTCTTTGCGATAACTTTCAGATTATTTCACTGTTTTTGTAAATTTGATGCACTCATTTTTTAAAGAATGTCACAGGAAGGTATTTAGTTAAGTATTTTGATTCAAAAGGGAACAGAGGTAATCCAGTTCATGGTTTGCATCGACATTCTGAGTAGATCTCTAAATCCATACCCCAACGAATGACGTAATTTTGTGAAAATTCTCAGGGGGGCAGCTCAAAGTTGGAGCCAATTCAAGTGAAAATGACAGATAAAACTGAAAAACTACCCATACAGTAATAAAAAGGTAAAAATGTACTAAAGAGAACTGACCCGTTTCAGTGGATGCTTGAATTATGCAGGCTTACCTTAGTTTTGACAACATTTTTGGAGAAAATAACTTTCAGTTGGGAGGGCAGGGGCAAACTGGGTTCTGGAAGAAAATGAGGTCTGGGAGGGGAAGTTGCCTCCTCTGTCCTATAGCAAATTACGCCCCTGACTCCAACCACTAACCACTAAGTGATTGGAGAAGTGTAGACATGTGGTTCTGGACATGGGCGCCCATAAGCTGAATTCCAGGGGGGGCAAACCTCGTCTAATTGGCACTTTTAATGCTATATAATAGAAATCTCAGAACAAAAATATAAAAATAAGGCAGCATCATTCAGCCAGGGGGGGGGTGACAGCCCCCCCCCCTGCCCCCCTATATGGGCGCCCATGGTTCTGGAACCACTCAAAAGTTGTATATTATAAAAAGGATTACGTATTGTTATACCTACTTCTTCAAATTATTTACTTGGTAATTCCTCGGTAATATTCTCTCCATATGTAAGATTGTGCATCCAAAGAGGAAGAGAGACAAATGAAAACAGTTCTGTAAAAGAATTCAGGTAATTCTTCCCAAATTTTTTGAAATGAAAACAAACTTAGTTTGTAATAGCATATATCGTACCTACACAAGAAATGATCTTTTTATGAAATTTCCATTTATTTCTGAGTAATGAGTGGCTTTTTATTTAGGGACAGGTCAAATAAATTCCTAAGCCTAAAGTCACATTTCTGTTGAGCTAGCAAAATTTTCCGCAAGTATGTCAATATACAAACCTGTCCGCTCAGTTAACCTTTTGTGTCGAAGCTACTCGCCTGGAGCTACTTTCTTAAGCATGACTAGATTTAATTTTTTAAAACAAAGAATTAAAGATCTATTTCTTCTTTTTTAAAGTCTTTTCTATAAAAAGAAACGACACTATGTTTTGATTTTTTTTTTTCCACTCTAAACTTTTTTCCCTTCAATTCTTGTACTACGGCTTCTTAGTTCAGCTCCTTAATAAGGGTTGAGGTGCCTTATCTACCCTAGATTGGAGGCCATTAGAAATTATATACGCATAAATATAAGTTTTCAACTGAAACTAAGGACCAACGTTATAACGTATAACGAATAGAAATTATTCTGTTTAAATAGAAAAGGTCATAGCAATGTTGTTTCTAAATATTTTTTTTTTATATCAAACACAAGCATAGATTAATTAAAAAAACTAAATTTTTCTGAGGGAAGTAAAGAGCGAAGTTGAAACTTAAAATGAACAAAAATTATTACTTCTTATCCTATCTAACATATATCAATAAAAATAATGAAAATAAATCAACTGTTGATATTTCTCTGTGTTTGTAAGATTACAGAAAAACAGTAAAAGTAAACCTTTTAAGGACACTTTTAACAGTATAACAGTAAAGCATTTTTAGATTGTTGTTTTATTCATTTTTTTTCGTTTAATTTGGCATCACTTCTGCACAATGAGCTCAGTTCAATGATTGACTGTCGTCTTTGGATCTGAAAAAGACATTTAATAATTATTTTGTAGACAAGTTCGAAATAAAATAATCTTATTAGTACTAGAACCACAAACTCGCTTTAGAATCTGTGTCGCAACTAAAATTCCTCCATTTTGTAAAGAGAGATAACTGGGATTTCCAGAGTTCATATTACGGCTGACGAGGTCTTCATTGTGAGTAATACTAGGTGAGAGCAAGATGTTACCTGATAAATCAATCCATTATTTTATATGCTGTCTAAAGACTTTAAACTTATTATTTTTATGCCCAAGTTTTTAAGATAATTTTAATTGTATACTCAAATATACTGATATCACAGCTCCTATATGACTATAAAAAGTATTATAGGCTAGTTCGTTGTTGTGAGGCTTCGTATTTACTTTCGATTTCTAAATCAATATTCTTGTTTTTATACTTTGCTTTTGTGTTTTCTGTAAAGCGCTAGTTTTCTGTAATCCCACAAACATAGGGAAATATCAACAGTTGATTTATTTTCATCAGTTTTATTGATATATGTCAGATAGGTTGTGAAGTAAAAGTTTTTGTTCATCTTAAGTTTCAACTTCGCTCTTTACTTCCCCCAGAAAAACTTTGTTTTTTATGATAATAAGTCACTCGCCTAAAAGCCTCGCCTGTTTTGAAACAACCAAAAGTAAAATCTTACAAAATAGGAGCTTTCTGGTTAAAATAGACCTAACATAGGGGCCAGGGGATATTTATTTCATTTTGATGTCCTTGGTACTTCAGCAATTTTGTTTTCACGAGCAACCAAAAATATTTTAGTACCAATTGTTATTAGCAATGATTGGGACTGCAAAACAAGCCTGCTATTTGGACTTAGGGTTGCAAACTGCCGATGTTTAAAAAAAGTGCATAACATAGCGAAAATTGCTCAAAAAGAGTGCAAGTCGAGAATTTTCCGCGCGCGGCTGCTGCCGCAAGTGCAGCTCCTCTCACTGTTCTGATCACTCTTATGTCATTCGTAAGTAATTATACGTTATCCTGCGATCATTACACATTTACCTTTTAATTTCAAATGTATTTTGAATGAGGTCAGGAGGACTCACTACTTAAATGAACCTTTGAAAAATGAGTTGGATGGTTCTCGTTCTTTTTATAGCTAAATGCTAAAACTCCTCTAGAAATAAGCATGAGTTAATTTTGATCGCTTGGACTTTTAACTGAACTTTAATTTACTTTATCAAATATTTAGATAAAGTTTTGTCTCCAATTTTGTCTTAAATAAGATCAGGAGGGATCACTACTTAAATGAACCTCGTTCTGTTTATAGCTAAGAGGTATTACGATACTCTTCTATTAAATGGAATCTTTTTTACAGTGCTAGTTTGGTTAATGCTAATGAAATAAAATAAAATAAAATAGAATGACTATATAATAGTTTAGAAACAAATTTGGGCTATATTTTTGTACATTAGCGGGGAGGGGTGGGGGGCAAAGCAAAGTATATATTAAATACGTAACCTAACCTAATCTAGGTCCCTCTACCCCCCCCCCCCCCAAAAAAAAATACTTTAAATATCGTATACGCAATTAAAACCACGCTAGACATTGTATTTCTCTATAGCGATGTCTTGTATCATCCCGTAAAAACGGGTTTTCCAACGCGTCTCGAGTTTGAGATGTAAAAAGAGTCCAGCTAATAGAAGAGTACCGGTATTACTCTGCTAGAAATGTAAGCGCCTTAATTTTGATCGCCTGAACCTTTAACTGAACTACAATTGACTTCACCAAATATTTAGATACAGTTTTGTCTCCAATTTGTCCAAATGTTTTGAAAGGAATAGCCTATTAGAGGCCCAAGTAACTAATTATGAACTATAGCTGACTTCACTGTAGTGTTCATCTGTACCGCAGTAGCAAAAAAAATGATTGGCGAACACAATCTTATTCGTACAAAATTATTCTTCTTCTTCCTCTACTGGATTTCCTCCTTTTTCTCTTTTCTTGTAAATTTCTTTCCAATTTTTATATGGAATGAGTAGTTTTCTGGGTTCATTCCCAGAAATCGGATAGCTTCTTGTTCGGCAAACGTACTGCTTTGCTTTGAGTACATTAAGTTTGAGCATATTAATGGACATGAATAGATGGGAGTGACTGCGAAAGAGGTATTTTAGATTAGGTGAATCAGATAAAAATGTTTTTTTTGGGTAGTTTATGCCAACAGCACAGAAGTGTAAATTTAGATTTGCTATTGTGCCAAAATAACATCAATAGCCTACAAAAATGTTTATTAATACATGTGACATAACATTTCATTTAGATGCATTTGCAAAGTCGATTGAGGAGAACTCAGAACCCATCAGTAAATACACAGAACTTTACAGACAATAATAAAGTTAATAAACCCAATTATTTGTTATGTCTTCAAAGAATGGTTGCGCCAAACAGCTTTTGACTTCTTTTTATTAAATTCGAATTTCTATGTTTCCAGTTGTTAATTTGATTTTGATCTTATTCAGAGGAAATACTGGAAAGACCACTGGGGGTGGCACAGGCAGAGACAACAGATCGTATTGGCTAACTGTTAAATCTTATGCACTAATCTGAAGTTTTCTGTTTTGCTAATACTTTTTCTATGATCAGTTCGTGAAAGAATGCAAAGAGCTAATGATTGGCAAAAAGAGTGCAATTCTGATTCGTGAAGACTGTGACTGTCAAGTGCAATGAGATAAAAAAGAGTGCATTGCACACTGAAAGTGTGAAAGTTGGCAACCCTGTTAGGACTTAAAGTGTTCATCTTGTAAGCGGAGCGATAGAAATCGCTTTACATCCCGGTCAGCGTGTAATGTGTAAATTGCCTTTAGGTCTTGCCTCACCGGGTCTCTTTCCACCAGAAAATTCATAGGCAATAATGTCATTCAACTAGAGTTTTTAAAAGTTTGACGGTTTTAATATTATAGCAATGAACATCGATTCTGAAATGTTAATAAGTGCAATTAAAGAAAGACCTGCGTTATGGGACAAGTCAATGGGGTCCTATAAAGATAAACGAAGGAGATTCGAAGCATGGACCGAAATCTGCAAACTTTTAAATGAAGATTATGAATCTCTAACAAACAGCAAAAGAAACGAATTCAGTAAGTGATCTTATCTAGTGGTTACCTCCCCCTCCCTCTGGTGAGCAATAGGTCGTAAAAATATGTATGAAAATGAGAAATAAAACCATTTTAAACTTAATAAACTGTAGTTAAAAGTTGTTTTCCCACTATAGTTAACTTAAACACAAAAAATAATTTTTGAAACTAGTTTATATACCTCCTTTGAAGACTGAAAACTTTTAATCCTGCCTACCTCAGTAAAAACCCACGGGAGATAGGTTTGGGAAACAGGCAGAATTTGCAAGATGGACATTTTTTTTTAATTTTTTTAATTTTATTTTATTTTTGTTCTATTTTTTTTCAATGGCACCTTCCAACTATAATGGTGACATGCCCCACTATTCCTGAGAGTCAGAACAAAATTTCTCAGAATTGGGAGAAATGCTACCAAAAGTTTTTTTTTTTTTACCAAGATTTAAATGAGAATATTTCTCATAATCATGCTTTTGAACATTCTTTTGATGAATTCTTGTTTCAGAGGGAGAGTGGCAGTTCCCCCTCCTCAATGCTATTACTGGTAGCTTAGATCATACGCGTATTTGTTATTTTTCTTGTGGGGGGGGGGCAATAAGAAAAATAAAACCAGGGAATAATAAGAAGACGAGTACTTGTTAAATATCCCGAAAACATTCAAGAAGTTCGATCTGTGTGATCTGAGAAAAATCGGTTTGCATTCCGTTATAATTAGCTTAGTCTTAGTAAAAAAAAGTACGATGCAGGTACCCCCCCCCCCCCATGTAAAATACATCCCCACTGAAAGACAATTATTCCCAACAAATTTCTCCCCACTGTAAATTCCCCAAGAATATCCCCCCAGCAGGAAACTCTCCCGTGAAAAATGTCCGTATGTTTCCCAATAACAAATACTATCAGAGGCAACGCTATAGCGTTGACTATAGTAAAGGCCATACGGCTCCAATGTTTTTTATTTATTCCAATGTTTTTTATTTATTATTATTTATTTTTTCCCAGAGGCACTTCGTATGGAAGGGGTCATCGCATAAGCTTCGGAGGGGGCTCATTTGATTGGAAATCGAGAGTTCTAGTGCCCTTTTTAAGGGTCAAATGTAAATGGAAAGCAACTAACACCCCTTCCACGCCTACCAGTTCCCCAAACACATCCAATCAAAATTTTGAGATAGCCTTTTTGTGCTACGTAGTTGATTTCCAGACAGAAATTATGTTTTTAGGAGGACACCCACAGCCCTCAGGGCAAGGCTTGTAAGTTATGCCCTTGGGGCATATACGCTTTTTATAAAAAGGTTTGTTGTAGAAACTTCAAAAAGGGCTCATTTGATTGGAAATTCAAAGGGCTAGTGCCTTTTTAGTAATCAAAACCGATTGGAGGGCAGCTAATCCCCCTCTCAAATTTTTGAGATAGCAATTTTGTTCAACGTAGTTGAAAATTCTGGAAATTAGGTCTGTGAAGATGAAAACCCTCCCCCCCCCTACAGTCCTCAGGGAAAGGGTTGTAAATTATGCTCTGGGGGCATATAAGGTTTTTTATAGAAAGCGTTATCGTAGAAACTTTAAAAAGGGCTTATTCGATTAGAAAATTAAATTGCTAGTGCCCTTTCTAATAGTCGAAAGTGATTGGAAGCCAACTAACACCCCTTCCACGCCCCTTTTTTCCTGAAACACATCCAATGAAAATTTAGAGATAACCATTTTGTTCAACATAGTTGAAAGTTCTGCAAATTATATCTTTGAGCAGGACACTCCCATCACAGTCTTCAGGGCAAGGGTTATAAGTTATGCCCTGGGGGCATGTATGGTTCTTATGGAAGGAATGCTCGTATAAACTTCAGAGAGGGTTCATTTGATTGGAAATTGAAAGTTCAAGTTCACGTTTTAAGCATCAAAAGATATCGGTGGGTAACCAGCCCCCCCCCCCCCCCCACACCCTGTTTTTCCAAATGCATCCGATAAATATTGTGAGATAACTATTTTGTTCAAAAATCATATAACAAAAACTCCGGTGTTGACACAACCCCCCAGGGCCTTGGGGCAGGCGTTGTAAGTTATGCTCTGGGGCATATATGGCTCTTATGGAAATAATGCTCGTGAAAAGTTCAAAGATGGATCATTTGATTAGAAATTGAAAGTTCTAGTTCACTTTTTAAGATTAAAAAAGGATTGGAGGGCACCTAGCCCCCTCCCCCCTTCACGCCCTTTTTTCCTCAAACCCATCCGTTAAGAACTTTGAGATAGCCATTTTTAAAAATAATTCAAAGAACATATTACGAAAGGTCCGGGGTCGACACAGCCCCCAAGGGTCTGAGGGCTGGCATTGTAAGTTATGCCCTGGGGGAATATGTGGCTCTTATGTAAGGGATGCTCGTAAACACTTCAGATAGGGCTCATTTGATTGGAAATTGGAAGTTCTAGTTCAGTTTTTGAGAGTCAAAAGAGATTAGAGGGAAACTAGCCCCCACGGCCTTTTTTCCCCAAATGCATCCGATGAAAATTTTAAGATAGCCATTAAGTTAAAAATTGTTCAAAAGTGAGATAACAAAAACTCAGGTTTCGACAAAACCCTCCAGGCCCCGGGGGCGGGCGTTGTAAGTTATGCCCTGGGGCATATATGGTTCTTATGCCCCAGAAGGGAATGCTCGTATGAACTTCGGAGAGCACTCATTTGATTGGAAATTGAAAGTTCGAGCTTACTTTTTAATTGTTAAAAGAGATCGGAAGGCAACTAGCCCCCCCCCCATGCCTTCTTTTTCCAAACCCTTCTGATGAAAATTTTTAGATAGACATTTTTTTAAAAATAGTTCAAAGGTCGGATAAGAAAATTATCGGTGTCAACACAACCCTCCAGGGCCCGGGAGAAGGCGTTCTAAGTTATGCCCTAAAGGCATGTGTGGTTCTTATGAAAGGTATGCTCGTATTAACTTCATGGAGGGCTCATTTGATTGGAAATTGAAAGTTCTTGTTCACTTTTTAAGAGTCAAGAGATTTAAGGGCAATTGGACGGGATTTGGAAGGGATGCTCGTATAAACTTCAGAGGGCTGATTTGAATTGAAATTGAAAGTTCTAGCTCAATTTAAGGGCAATTGGAAGAGATTTGAAAAGGATGCTCGTATAAGCGTCAGAGGGCTGATTTGAATTGAAATTGAAAGTTCTAGTTCAATTTTTAAGAGTAAAGAGGGATCGGAGGGCCCCTATCTTCCCCACCCTTTTTCCCCAAACCCAACCGCTACAAATTTTGAGATTGCCAGTTTTTTCAAAAATTGTTCAAAAATTAGATAAAAAACTCCGGTGGCAATACAACCCCCAGGGCCGGGGGAGGGGTTGTAAATCTTGTCCTGGGGGCGAATATGCTTCTTATGAAAAGGGTGCTCGTATAAACTTCAGAGAGGGCTCATTTGATTGGAAAGTGAAATTTCTAGGTCACTTTTTAGGAGTCAAAAGTATACCCGAGAGCAACTAGCAGTAGTATCCCCACAGACACTTCTTCGACGCCCATAGCCACTACTCCTTTCCTCCATTGGTTTGACGGCGCAAGAAGATGGTTTAACGGCGAATCCCTCTTTTGGCGACCGGGTGACGTAATTCCATGCAAATTCTCACCCCTGGCAAGATTCCTATCCTTGGCAAGAGTATTGGGGCGTTTCAATTACTTAGAACGTGGTAGGGATAATAGAGAAATTAAAAAGGGAGCTCCTAGCCCCTTGCATATGTTTCTAGCTGACAAGATTCCCGCCCAGGCAAGATTTGGCATGTCCAGGCAAAATTTGGCATGCCCAGGCAAGAGACCTGAGTGTTTCAATTACTTGGAATGTGGTCGGGATAATAGGGAAATTAACAAGTGAAGTTCCTAGCCCCTCGCACCTGTACAGTGTGGTCAGCTGTTTCTACCGGAGCCCGCTGGTGCCAAGACACACCCTAAGTGGTTTCTTTGACAGCCCTGGCAAGATTCCCGCACTGGCAAGATTCCGAGCGTATGACTCTGGTTGGGATAATACACATGTTCAATTAACAGGGGGAGCTCTTAACCCCTTGCACCTGCACAGCGCAGTCACCAGTCATATTAAGGGAACACACTTATCAAGACTCCATGACACACTGGAGTCCTATGACGTCATACCAATTACCCCGTTTCAAACCGTCAGATCTAATATGCTTGACGTAATTTTATGTGATCCTGCCACAGGAACCCATGCGAAAAAGCCCGCTTGGAACGTGACGACAACTCACACATTACGTAATAATTATGCAACACTGTCACGTAATATTTATTTCGCCCGAAACCCCCAAAACGTTTTTTTTCATTAACTTAATGGCGGCACACACTTTATGTAAGGTCATGTAATGATTGCGCAACCATCACTGCCAGATAATACCGTTTTGACATTTTTCGCCCAAAAGCCTCAAGACATTTTCTTTATTGTGGCATTTAATGTTTTCGCTCGAAACACCTTTCATATTTTTTCCCCTACTTCTTGACCCCGCCAGGACTCGAAAGGTCATTCCCTTCCAATGGCTTTGTGCCTTAACTGGAAGGTTTAAACTGCTATTCCCAGTATTTTGTATCTGGAACCATATTCTAGAATTAACCTATTGCGTGACAGCTAAGATTCCCAATTTTTGGCAAGCACTTGCATGACCTGTAACTCTCCGAATATGACACACTCTAGGAGACATTTACTGTCAAGATATTAATTAAAGGAAATGCATGTCTTACTTGTGCTAAAGAATACATCTTAAAAACGCAGACATTGTTTATAAGAGTCTTATTATTTAAAACAAATTGACAAATAATTTTAAAACATAGAAAAAGGCAGTTAAAAAACACGTTAAAAATTAAGGCTGGAAAGGGCGTTATTCCCCCAGTTTCAAATCAATTACACCATTTAGAAACGAATGTGTCTCATGAGGTACTCTAACTTTTGAAACAAGGAATTCAGTATCTGCACAGATTTACTGAAATATAAAAGCATCCAACTTTTCACCTTTTAGTATTTCGTTGGCTAGAATTATACTTTCATGCATTAATTTGCATGAAAACCCCTGCAGTGAAGAGACGCGATCTTTTTAGGCTAAAATAAATTTCTATGTTATCAGTTTATTTAATTGTATTAGCAGTATCTCTTAGAAACGAACGCGCCTCTTGCGGCATTCCACCTCTGAAACAGGAGATTCAATATCTGTATAGATTTAACGTAATTCGGAAACATTTAACTTTTAGCTTTCGGCATTCCGCTGGCTAGAATGATACTTTTATGCCACAATTTGCTTGAAAACCCCTATACTGAAGAGACATGGTCTTTTTTGGCTAAAATAAATGTCTATGCTATAATTTTCTTCCATAGCGATAGCAGTACCTTTTAGAAACGAACGTGCCTCATACGGCATTCCCACTTCTGAAACAGGAGATTCCATATCTGTATGGATTTATCACAATTCTAAAACATTCAACTTTTAGCTTTTCGGTATTCCGTTGAATAGAATGATAATTTTATGCCACAATTCGCTTGAAAGCCCCATGTACTGAAGAGACACAGTCTTTTTTAGCTAAAATTTCTCTATGTTATCAGTTTTTTCATAGTATAAGCAGTACCTATTACAAACGAACGTGCCTCATGCGGCACTCCAGCCTCTGAAACAGGAGATCAAATATCTGCATAGATTTATCGTAATTCTAAAACATTTAACTTTTAGCTTTTCGGTTTTCTGTTGGCTAGAATTATGCTTTTATGTCTCCATTTACTTGAAAACCCCTGCAGTGAAGAGACGCAGTCTTTTTTGGCTAAAATAAATGTATGTTATCAGTTTATTTCATAGTACTAGTAGTACATTTTAGAAACGAACGTGCCTCATATGGCATTCCAACCTCTGAAACAGGAAGTTCAATATCTGTATGGATTTATGTTAGTTGTAAGACATTTCAATTTTAGCTTTTCGGCATTCCGTTGACTAGAATGATACTTTTATGCCACAATTCGCTTGAAAACCCCATCTAGTGAAAAGACGCAGTGTTTTTTGGCTAAAATAAATGTTTAGGTTATCAACTTATTTTATAGCATTAGCATTACCTCTTAGAAATGAACGTGCCTCATACGGCATTCCAACTATCCATTTCTTCTTCGAGTGGGATGTTATATTTTACACCATCATCATAATATGCCCCAAAAATTCCCTTTACATTAATACCAAACTGGCAAATATAAAGAAAAATTTAATTTGACCTATGGTAAATGAATCCAAGAGACGAAAGAAGATTTTAATTTCATATCCCCGGAGGCAACACTTCCAAATATAAAGAGATATCTTAATTCGACCTAAGGGACATGGATCCAAGAGAAAGAAAAATTCAATTTTATGTCATTGGTAGCAAAACAAGCAAACATAGACAAATCTTAATTGGACCTAGTGTACATGGATTAAAGAGACGAAAAAACATTTTTATTTTATCTCCTTGATAGCAAAACCTTCAAATATAAAGAAAATTTTTAGAAAACCACAGTTTTGAGGCATGATTTGACCTGAGACACATGGGTCAAGAGATAAAAAAAACTTTACTTTCATGTCCTTGATACTAGAATTGCTAAACATAATGAAAAATTTTAATGTGACCTGAGGCACATGGATCCAAGAGACGAAAAACTTTTTAATAACATGTCATTGTCACCAAAACTTCCAAATATAAAGAAAAATGTTAATTCAAGCTAAGGCACTTGGAACCAAGAGACGAAAAAGCATTTTAGTTTCATGTCCCTGGTACCAAAACTTCTAATTATAAGGAAAACTATTAATCTGACCTAAGGTACATGGATAGAAGATACGAAAAAACAATTTAATTTTATGTCCTTGGTAGCGAAACTTCCCATTTACTACCATCTCTTTTTTCACTAAAGTTATTGATGGCACCACAACTGATTTTTTCACTTAGGATTCATTATGTCAACTGATTTTGATTTAGGTTCATTTGGGTTCAGTAAGCGTTCGTTTGTTTTGTAGGAATGGTTTTGTATTCCAGGTTTGTTTTGTATTCTAGAAGGAGTATTTGGGGTGTTGTTAGAATTTTGTGTTTTGTAGTAAATATTTTGTGTTCTGCACTAACTATTTTTCATTCTGTTAGAACTATCTTAGAATTGTGCAATATATTTTTTGTATTTTGTATTGGTTATATCTGTTTCTTAGGAATTATTTGGATTATGCTTGAAGTTTTTCGTAATCTATAAGAAGCATTTGGGGTTTTGTTAGAAGTTTTGTGTTTTGTAATAAGTATATTTTTTACTGTTCTAACAGTTTTTCTTTCTGTTAGAACTATTTTGAAATTGTCTGCAGTATGTTGGTATTTTGTAAGACTTATTTCTGTTTTGCATGGAATGATTTTGGATTATGTTTGAAGTTTTTGTTTCTATAAGAAGTATTTGGGATGTTGCTAGAATTTTTTGTTTTGTAGTAAGTATTTTGTGTTCTGCACGAACTATTTTTCTTTTAGAACTATTTTAGAATTGTGCAAAGTTTTTTTTTGTATTTTGTAAGTTATTTCTGTTTTGTAAGAATTGTTTCGGATTATGTTTGAAGTTTTTGTATTCTATAGGAAGTGTTTGGGATGTTGTTAAAATTTGTTTGTAGCAAGATTTGTTGTAAAATTTGTTTGTCTTTGTAGAAAGTAATTTGTGTTCTTTACCAACTATTTTTTATTCTTTTAAACTATTTTAGACTTATGGAAAGTATTTCTATATTTTGTAAGATCTATTTCTGTTTTGTAAGAATGGATTTGGTTTATGTTTGAAGGTTTTGTATTCTATAAGAAGTATTTAGGGTGTTGTTAGAATTTTTGTGTTTTGTAGCGAGTATTTTGTGTTCTACACCAACTATTTTTCATTCTGTTAGAACTATTTTAGAATTTTGTAAGGTATTTCATATTTTGTAAGAGATATTCATGTTTTGTAGGGATTATTTTGGATTATGTTTGAACTTTTTGTATTCTATAAGAAGTATCATAAACAAAAAATTTATCAAAAATGGAGTTTTTAAAGACCAAACAAAATACTGAAGAAAGAAACAAAGCGAATATTTTGACTATTTAATTGCTGGTTTGTTTGTTTCAGTGAATGAAATTTTCTCTTTTATTTTTTCATTTGTTCGTTAGCATCCTCCAATGGCAGTTAAGAATTTTTGGATTTTGTGCAAATAGCAGATATTGGCAATAGCTCATTTCATGGTTGTTAGGTATTTGATTTTAATTCTTATAATTTTTGTCTTTTATTGAATTGCATTTATGTTCTAATTTTGTTGCTGTTTTTTCTTTGTTTTTTGATTAGTTTTGTTGACTATCCGAGTTTTTTTCTTCTTCGTTATTTTCCTTGTTTATATAATTTTGTTCGCGCCGAAGAAAACTGGCGGTTGTTTTCTCGAAAAATGTGCTTTGTTTTTTCTTCAGTATATTCGTTTGGCCTTTAAAACACCCATTTTTGATCGTTTTTTATGTTATGGCAGGCCAGAGTGGCCTTAGAATTTATATAAGAAGTGTTTGGGATGCTGGTAGAATGTTGTGTTTCTTAGCAAGTATTTCCTGCTCTATACTAACTATTTTTCGTTCTGTTAAAACTATTTGGAAGTGAGCAATATATTTTTTGTATTTTTAAGGATTTATTTCTGTTTTGTAACAATTATTTTGGATTGTGCTAGAATTTTTCGTATTCCATAAGAATTATATAGGGTGTTGTTAGAATTCTGTTGTCTGTAGAAAGTATTTTGTGTTCTTCATCAAGTATTTTTCATCCTATAAGAAGTGTTTTAGAACTGTCCGAGGTATTTTTGTATTTTGTAATACTTATTTCTTTTTTTATATGAATTATTTGGATTATGGTTAAACTTTTTCGTATTCCAGAAGAAGTGTATGGGTGTTGTTAGAATTTTTGGATTTCTTAGCAAGTATTTTGTTTTCATGATCAACAGTTTTTCATTCTGTTAGAACTATTTTAGAATTGTGCTATGTGTTTTTGTATTTTGTAAGAAATATTTTCTATTTTGTAGGAATTATTGTATTATGACTGAAGTTTTTCCTGTTCTAGGAGAAGCATTTGAGGTGCTGTTAAAACTATTTTAGAATTATGCAAAGTATTTTTGTATTTTGTAAGAACAATTTTTTGTTTTTTAGGAATTAAATCGTATTTTGTAATAGGAATTTTGTGATCTCTCAGGATCTAT
Organism: Artemia sp. Qi Xiang Cuo; assembly: GCF_049724085.1. Taxonomy (NCBI): domain Eukaryota; kingdom Metazoa; phylum Arthropoda; class Branchiopoda; order Anostraca; family Artemiidae; genus Artemia; species Artemia sp. Qi Xiang Cuo. Next base: position 40,687,424 of record NC_142809.1, read on the forward strand.
TTTTTGTTTTTTGAGAATTATTATTCTGTTTTGTAATAGTGTTTTGAATTTTGTAATAAGAATTTGTGATTTATTAGGATGTTCGCCGGAGGGTGTCATAGGAGGTGGTACATTGTGTTACGCTGGTCTCAATTGGCAGGAGTCATAAAAAAGAGACGTCAATGAGGGGTTTTTGTTTAAACGATCGATTCTAGTGTGAATAGATATTTCTTAAGGAAAATGGCTGAAAATGCTATAAGTCTGATGATGCACACCAGAGGGTGTTACATGCCTGCCATTGAGTGCAACAGACTGGGGATTGTCGTGGAGCTTTGCAATCTAATAATAGTACTGCAAGTTCCGCTGTGCAAATAAAAAAAAGTCATTTTTAGTTTATAAATTATTTTTGTCGGGGAAATAAGTTGAAAAACCCTTTTGCGGGATAATATGCGCCAGAGGGGTGCACCATTTGGTAGCCATATATTAACAAAGAGGCAGCCGCGCACAAAATCTTGGAATTGGTGGAACTCGGATAGGAATTGGTGGAATCAGAAATGTGAAATCGGAGGTGGGGGGCAAAAATGCCAGTTTTTATAAGACCATTGGAAATAAGGAGAGTGCTCGTTCAAGAAATGTTTTAAATTCCAAGTGGTGTGAAATGATTTGGACCATTACATTCTAAAAATGAAATTGCTAAGTCCTGCTGTTCAAGTAAAAAAGAGTGTTTAACTTAGATTCACAAGCTTATTTTCAGAGGAAAAGGGTTGAAAATGTCCTAGGACTGATGAGAAGGGTGTCACATGGATCGCAGGGTCAGGTGTGAAATGTCGTGGTGGTTTAGGGGTGTTTTGTGGATTATCATGAAAAGGTTGGCACGTAAAAAAAAGTTGAATCTATGGATTGAAGCATAATTCAGTATATGAAATGTCTGAAAAATGTTTTTGGGATGATGATCTGATGTTAGAGGGTTCCGCAGAGAAGTAATAGTGTGGCACTGTGGCGTGAATTGCTTGGAATATCACGGTCTACCAGTGAGTGACCGAGTCCCACTGTTAAAATAAAAAAAAACAGTGTTTAAGTTAGATTCACAAGCTTATTACCGGAGGGAAAGGGTTGAAAATATCCTAGAAGGTAATGAGGTTGATGCCACCTGGATGACAGACGGGCAGTTGCGTAATGCCATGGTGATGTGAGGGTCTTTTGTTGAACATCAGGATAGGCTAGGCTTGCGAAAACTTGAATCAATGGGTTGAAGCATAAGTTTTAACAAGAAATGTCTGAAAATATCTCGGGGGTGATGAGGAGATGTCAGAGGGTGCCGCAGAGCAGTAATAGTGGGGTACTGATGCGTGAGTTGGTTGGGGTATCACGTCCTAGGAATGAAATGCTAAGTCCCGCCATTAAGAAAACACACAAAAACAGTGTTTTAATTTAAATTCACAAGCTTATTGTCAGAGGGAAAAGGATGAAAATGACCTAGGAGGTGATGAGGAGAATACCGCGTGGATTACAGAGGGGCAGGCACATAATGCGGTGGTGGTTTTGGTTGTTTTGTGGAGCATCATGAAAGGATTGGCTTGCAAAAACTTGGATCAATGGGTTGAAGTATAATTTTTAACAAGAAATATCTGAAAATGTCTTGGGGTGATGAGAAAATATTATTCAAATGCGCATATTGTCATGGTGGGTAAATATTCATAGGCTCAATTCAAAGAGACGTGATATTTTTGTTAAAAGCTCTCAGAAATACCTGAATAGGGCCTAAATTTGACTCTAATATCAACCTTGCCCCCTCCAGAATCGACTGCCAGGAGCCCTATTTTTCCTTAATTTACGAATGTTTTTGTTTTTTCGTTTGTCATGTTTTTTAACTGCTTTTTCAATGTTTTAATAATGTTGTAAATTTGTTTTTATTAATAAATTTTGTATCTACAAAGGCCCGTGTCTTTCAAGATTTATTGTTTAGAATAAAACTTCAATGTATTTCACTAATGCAATGAAAAAAACAATGTTATGTAACATCCGTTGTGCAACTCAACCTGTCTGTATTGCATTGGGACACTAATAAACCTCTAATAGGCAGGTGTATTTAATAATGTAAAGGTCAATAGCTTGGGGGACGCTTGTGCTCTGATGTAGAATGGCTTGGAAATCATTTAATCGGTTGGAAAATGTGGATTTTTATTGCAGTGTTACGACTATCATGTAGAAAGTATTCCTCGGAACAGAATATTGGAAAGGATTTCATGGACCATTTGATGAAGGCGCAATTCTATTGGATGGAAATTGGCCTTTTGTCTGAACGGGGGCAAAAATCATTAGAATCTAGTGGACCTCTGAGAAACATGTATTGAGAGAAAAATAAATCTCAAAAAAGGATTATGTAACACCCTACGTGTCTGTGCTCCTAAGTTAAAAACAGGGGGTTCCCCTTGGGTTCTAAAGAGACTATTAACAAAACAAAAACAAATAAGAAAAACAAATAAAAACATTCTGAATTTTACTTAGAATTTAACGTATAGAGAGGGCCCCGCAATAAAAATTTCCAATTTGGCCCCGTACCTAGTCAATCCGGCCCTGATTTTTGTATAAACCTTCGCAAAAATAGTTTTTTCCAAGATAAGCTTAGAACTCTTATTTTCGCTCTATTTTAAATTTATGAATATAATTACTCATACTCATTCTCGACTTTGTTCTAGGAACGATGATTCGTCCCACCAGTCTTGATGTAACCTTGTAACTTCGAATTGTAATTGCCCAAAGCCTCTTTTTTATTTTTGTGTTTTACAGGCACAATGTCAAATGCATCAGCCAATTAAACATCCCGTTTTTCTGTGCAATATTAAAAAAACGTACTATTGCAGTTTTCTTAGTCAGTTTTCTTTAGAGTTTGTCTGTTACCGTGACTGTCCGAAATCTGGTTAATGTCGACAATCACCGGTGAATGTCTGAAATTCTTTTTTTTTCTGCTTGAATTCAATTAGCTTTGTGAGTCATCTTTTTCAGTCTTACGCAAGCTATGATGGTAAAAGTTAAAATTAGGTTAGGGTATGTCAATTTAGGTTAAATTTGGTTATAAATATCAGAGATTGGTTAAAAAACCCAACATAGCCCAAACCTAACAAAACATAATCTAACCTAACCTTTTATCATCACATCTTGCATTAAGCAGAAAAGCTGACCGGCAACGCTCACTAAATCCATGGAGAATAAAAAGGTATTTCGGATATTCACCAGTGAATGTCGACATTCAAGAATATCGGACATTCACAGCAAAATGTCCATATATAACGTCAAATGAAAATGAGGCTTAAAACTAGTCTTTACCCTTAATATGTTTTCGTTATGTGAAGCCAAAAAACTTAAAAATATTTATTTCTTAGGGAAATCTGTGTTGAAGAAATGGGAAAATATGCGAGGCAGCTGGGTGAGATGCCACAAAAAAACGAAAGACCAGGGAGCAGACTCGACCAACAAACTTTCTCGTAAATACATCTACTATGAAGAAATCAGCTTCTTGAAAAAAATTGTCGAATATCGTGAATTCAATATACCCACTAGCGAAGGTGACGACGGTGGAGATGAGAATACAGTTTCACCTATGTATGACAACAGCATTCCAGACAAAAAGATTCAGACATTCAGACAAAAATTGATTAGGTTAAAAAGAAAAATGAAAGAGGTAGACGATAGAAGGGTTGAATTCAACCCGAAAATGGCTAAATTTATAGACTCGGTGGAAAAAGAGGAGGAAAGCAGAATGTGGTCTTTTTTTAAAGGTATATTACCTACTGTTGAAAAGTTTAGCGAAGAAGAAGCAGTGGAATTTCAGTTTGACGTAATGAAAATAATAAAAGATATTACACAAAGGACTCATGCACCATATTTTCTGAAATTAGAATTGCAAGAATAGTCGTAATAACAGTCTGCTTCCATTAACTTTCTTAAGAACATTCTTTCCTAAGCATATGTATTATTGGCATATGTGTATTTTTGTGTTACAAAGACAGTTTTACTTTGGATTTATATGAGAGAAAAACACTGCTTTTCTTAATTTGAAATGCACCAAATTAGATTTAAAATAAACTGTGAATATATTATAACCTTTGGTACTTGTTTATTGGCCAATAAACAGACGAGAAGTGAAGTTTCGTTAATGCTAGAGAAATAAAACAAAATGGACAAAATTATGGCACTTTATGAACAAATTTGGGCTATATATTTGCACATAAGAGGGGGGGGGGGGTAAAGCATGGCATGTAATAAATACATAACCAAACCTAAGCTAGGTAGCTTTTTCCCCCTAAATCCCAAAAAACTAAAGTTTAAATATATTGTCTGGAGTGAGAAACCCTTGTTTATGCAGCGTCAGATAGGTAATTACCGGGTAATGGCTATCTGATTTTTGCTTTTCTCGATGTGTGTATATTGGCTGTTAAACAAGTACCTAACCTATTTTTAGCGCTATTATTTTTACTGTATAGTTATCAGAGCTGTTTCTAGGGTTGGTGTTTCTAGGCCCGGGAAATAATTAATTACAGTACCCACTTCCTGATTCAAATACAGGCAAAAAAAATCAAAGTCGGCAACGCTCCAACCACTGTGCCCTCCCAGCTGCGGCACCCGGGACATTTTCCTCCGATCCTCTCACTTCGCTTTGTCTTTTCTCACGCTAAGCTGAAAAAATAACGAAACAAGAGCTTTACAGTGCGTCAATGAATGAACAACTTGAGTGGTCTGGGGTATATCATGGCTGCAACCTAGTAAAGAGCGAACCACAGCTCATAGTAACCGAAATTTAAAATTGTATTTTGAAACAAAAACTGCTAATGTAAAAAAAATTGCCATCTGACACTGACTTAGGAATGGTAACTATTCTTTCGGTTCGTCTTAAAAGTAAAAGTTTGTTACGGAAAGAAATTTATGGTGATTTCGAAAAATGCCTAAAATCCCTCGAAAATCATGCCAGATCAAAATGAAAAGTGTACCTTTTCAGTGAACTAAAGCCCATAGTAACCAAAATTTAAAAACGTCCTTTGAAAAAAAAACTGTCCACTGAAAAAAATAATTTTCATCTGACACTGACTCAGGAATGGTAACTATTGTTTCGGTTCGTCTTATAAGTAAAAGTTTATTGTGAAAAGAAATTTATGGTGATTTCGAAAAAAAGCCTCAAACCCATCGAAAATGGCGTCAGATCAAAATGAAAAGTGTACCATTAGAATCAGCATAGGTCAAAAACCTCGTACAGGGAAATTACAGTCCCCTTCCTCGAACAACAAGGAAAATATTTTTTTTTATTTACAGGCTTAGAGGGTTACCAGAACATCATAGAGAGATGCTTAATGGCTCATTCCAAAGCTATTTATCATATCTACGTGCTTTTTATAAATTCTGTCATCTGTAAGTGTCATATGGCACTAAAATATTACTTTTTGAGACATTTCTTATGGGATGGCACTAGCAGGCTACCAGAACATAAGAGTGATGTTTAATGGCTAATTTGAAAGCTATTGTTCATATATACATGATTCTTTAGTTTTATTATCAATTTTACCATTCGTAAGTGCGATAAAGTACTGGAAAAAAAACACTTTTGGTGCCACTTCTTAAGTGGAAAAGCCCTGAAGTACAAAACAGGTACTATTGTAATAGTTTTATTCCAGAACCCTTGACTGAAGTTTTACAAGAATCCCTCCCGTACACTCCCCCTCTAAGCCCCTTTAGTAAGTTTCATAAATTGTCTGCTCATCAGTAAGCTACTGAAGGATTAGCAGGCTGCACATCATCGTAGATAGATGTTTAATGGCTCAATTAAAAGCTATTGCTTATAAGTAGTGTGCATTTACGCAATTTCAACGGGGGTTGCATAATACGACCAGACACTCTATATTATGGACCTATAAAACGACAAAACACGTTATATTAAGGACCTATAATGCGACCAAGCAACCAGACAGGTTTTCTAGGGTCAATATCCAAAACTAAAGAGATTTCCTTGGTATAACGTGTTCAAAAGTTTAATGGACTTCCAGTAAAAATACTGGTTTCAGCCGAAGGGTAAAATAATCATGTTTTTTCTATAAAATGTAGATGAACAACTCTTTCTGCATCAGTTTGAAAAAACAAGTCGAATAGATTTCCTTTCTTGATTAATTATTCGTATTCAAATGGATAGCACCAAGAGATTTTTGCCCCTGGGAAAGAGCATTTTTCAATGGTAATAATCCAAAAAAGCAAAAGAATTCCAAAAGGCATTCTTTCTAGCATTACGGTAGAAAAATTGCATTAACAAAAATACGAATATCCATGAAGTATATTAATTACAAATCTTAAGTTCTTCTAATTTCCTTCGGGTTTCTAAAATCTAAATATATTTCATACCGAATAGTATATCATAAATAATTGAATTTCTTATTTACCGAAAGATACCAAGGGTAATATACCCCATGCACTCTCGTCATGACAAACTTCAGTTGCGTTTAAGTGAAACATTTTTTCCACTGAAAATACTAAAAAGGGCATTTTTCAATAATAATAATCCAAAGCAGCAAAAGAATTCCAAAAAGTATTCTTTCCAGCATTACGGTAGAAAAATTGCATTAACAAAAATAAGAATTTCCATTAAGTATATTAATTACACATCTTAAATTCTTCTAATTTCCTTCAGGTTTCTAAAATCTAAATATATTTCATACCGAATAGTATATCATAAATAATTGAATTTCTTATTTACCGAAAGATACCAAGGGTAATATACCCCATGCACTCTCGTCATGAAAAACTTCCGTTGCGTTTAAGTGAAACATTTTTTCCACTGAAAATACTAAAAAGGGCATTTTTCAATGATAATGATCCAAAAAAGCAAATGAATTCCAAAAAGAATTCTTTCCAGCATTACGGTAGAAAAATTGCATTAACAAAAATACGAATTTCCATGAAGTATATTAATTACAAATCTTAAGTTCTTGTAATTTCCTTCAGGTTTCCAAAATCTAAATATATTTCATACCGAATAGTATATCATAAATAATTGAATTTTTTATTTACCGAAAGATACCAAGGGTAATATACCCCATGCACTCTCGTCATGACAAACTTCAGTTGCGTTTAATTGAAACATTTTTTCCACTGAAAATACTAAAAAGGGCATTTTTCAATGATAATAATCCAAAAAAGCAAAAGAATTCCGAAAAGCATTCTTTCCAGCATTACGGTAGAAAAATTGCATTAACAAAAATACGAATTTCCATGAAGTATATTAATTACACATCTTAAGTTCTTCTAATTTCCTTCAGGTTTCTAAAATCTAAATATATTTCATACCGAATAGTATATCATAAATAATTGAATTTCTTATTTACCGAAAGATACCAAGGGTAATATACCCCATGCACTCTCGTCATGAAAAACTTCCGTTGCGTTTAAGTGAAACATTTTTTCCACTGAAAATACTAAAAAGGGCATTTTTCAATGATAATGATCCAAAAAAGCAAATGAATTCCAAAAAGAATTCTTTCCAGCATTACGGTAGAAAAATTGCATTAACAAAAATACGAATTTCCATGAAGTATATTAATTACAAATCTTAAGTTCTTGTAATTTCCTTCAGGTTTCCAAAATCTAAATATATTTCATACCGAATAGTATATCATAAATAATTGAATTTTTTATTTACCGAAAGATACCAAGGGTAATATACCCCATGCACTCTCGTCATGACAAACTTCAGTTGCGTTTAATTGAAACATTTTTTCCACTGAAAATACTAAAAAGGGCATTTTTCAATGATAATAATCCAAAAAAGCAAAAGAATTCCGAAAAGCATTCTTTCCAGCATTACGGTAGAAAAATTGCATTAACAAAAATACGAATTTCCATGAAGTATATTAATTACACATCTTAAGTTCTTCTAATTTCCTTCAGGTTTCTAAAATCTAAATATATTTCATACCGAATAGTATATCATAAATAATTGAATTTCTTATTTACCGAAAGATACCAAGGGTAATATACCCCATGCACTCTCGTCATGACAAACTTCAGTTGCGTTTAAGAGAAACATTTTTTCCACTGAAAATACTAAAAAGGCCATTTTTCAATGATAATAATCCAAAAAAGCAAAAGAATTCCAAAAGGCTTTCTTTGCAGCATTGTGATAGAAAAATTGCATTAACGAAAATACGAATTACGGTGAAGTATATTAATTACACATCATAAATTCTTCTAATTTTGTTCGGGTTTCTAAAATCTAAATATATCTAAATATAATTTAGAATACGGGTTTCTAAAAACTTAAAATCCTAGAAGTCTCCATTAATCAACGTCTGCAGAAACAAATTTAATCAAACGAGATGCCAAAACAAGTAGTATAAATGAAAAATATGAGCAAATGGCGTAACTTAACAGCCCTTTATGGGCCCATAGTAATATAAAGTCCAAAAACATGTCAAAAAGTCATTAAAGAACTGATATTTTCCCATGACATAATCTCTTCCTCACTTGAAAAGGCCATTATAACTTTTTTTTTGTTTAAAAATGTACTTAAAATTGGAACAGACACTTATCAAGTTTACCAAGATATTGTCTTCTATTCATACTTATATGAAATTCAACTGACCAAACATTCTACTTTTTTAACATTATACACATTTAATTTTAGAATTTAAGGTTACTACTACTATTATTACGCTAATCCTTAAAAAAATAGTTACAGGTCCACTTTTAAAACACGATATGCTTTCCGAACCGAATTTCACAATAAATTTAATCTGGAATGCCTATGAGGGTAAAGATTATATCAGTTGTACAACTCATTACTTGAATAATGCCAAGGACTTTTAGTCAATGGAAAAACAATTAAAACTCAAAATTATTTCTATTTTTTCCCGTATTCAACAGTTTCTTTGCAGAAAATTGGAGATTACAATGAAATGTTCATTTAGAAGCTAGTTTTCGGAATTTTTCATGTAAATAGGTCGTTTCTGATCAAGAACATCTATAGAGAAAACCACGAATCATAAAATTCTATTTTCCTCCGTCTTCTACCATTTCTTTGCAAAAATTGGAGATTACAATGAAATGTTCACTTAGAAGCTAGTTTTCTGAATTTTTTCTTGGAAATAGGTCTTTTTGTGATCAACGACATCTATAGAGAAAACCACGAATCATAAAATTCTTTTTTTTTCGTGTTCTGCCGTTTCTTTGCATGGCATAATCCTTTTTGTCACTTAAAAAGGATAGAGTTAGGATAGATCTGTTTATAGAGCTGTTTTCAAAGTGGGTGGGGGTAGGTTTTTAAACTTTATGTTACTATGTAGCATGATTTGCTCTTTAATAGATCCTTTATATCGTCGCAAGCATGATAGGACTCTAAAGAAGGTCATCGGGCTTAATTTCGCTTTTCTATTATCACTAAAACCGTATTTTGGGCTTTCTGAACTTCTAATTGCATCATAATTTATCGTAAACATTGAAAATGCACGGACTATTACTCAATGAAAAAACAGCTATAATACAAACCAATTTTTCTCCGTTTTAAGTTTCAACCTCGCTCTTTACTTCTCTCGGAAAATAGTTACTCTGGCGTGTGGATATAAGAAAAACCTAATACAGAGTTAGTATCTCAGTCAGTAAATTGAATTCGATTATCAGTTAAATAAATATAATACAGAAACTGCAAAGATGTGCCGTGTTCTCGGTTGCGAATTCATTGGTTTAAAGAAGTCAGCCTGTGGTGTAATTTTTGAATGTGCATTTTTATTGCTGACTAGATATCGTAGTGAAGTCTCTTGTTATCACTGGTACATCAACTACAATATGTATGCTTACAATAAAGACATGTGGAGTACAACATTAGGCGTTATAAACGAAGTAGGTTTATATGATAGAGTGATCCCTCCATTCTATGAAGGAGGGAAGGATCTATCCACAGTACAACAGCAAGTCGGAGAAATATGTAGTTTTTCGTGTGACAGCACTATACGTGAAAGCCAATGTACCCACTGATAAAATTTTAATGGTCAAATGCCAATCGGATATTCCATTTATCAATTTGGAACATTTTAATTGTGATATATTTCCGAATAAAACACACAATCCTGAGGACGAAGTTCAATTTTTTGGCAGATGGGTTCCGATAAATATTCCTTCTCGGAATATATGCATACGATATCCCAGGAAGAAGAACAACAACAACAAAACCCACGACAGATTGGGATCACACCAAATTGGTGATGAATGGTGAATTTTTATAACTCCCATCACATCCATGGCTAACCAACGGTCTTTTTAAAGATCATCAAATCTATAAACACTTCGTACAAAAAATTGTTCATAATGTTTTCTTGTGATATGATACTTATTCCATTTCGGTGTCATAGTTCATTTTTTATGATGATATTCATCATGTAATTATTTCAATAAAGATATTTTAATGCATTACTTCGTCTTTGTTTCCGTTATTTTTAGGGTACGATGTCAACTAGGGAGGAAACTCAAATCTGAAGGGTAGCTTTTTCATCTTCTTTGCTGATTCTCAAAACTGGAATATATCATTGAAAAAAAAATTATTAAGATTCTATGACTTTTGACCCCCAAAAATGCCCTCTCTTAACTTTCTAGAATTATTGGTTCAATATAATCACCCCTAGAGGGGAAAACGGCGATGAACCCCTTCCTAACAATTTCCATAAAATACCAAATTCCACATTCCTGCAGATAGGAGCTTGAAACCTCTACAGTAAGGTTCTCTGATACACTGAAACTGATGGTGTGATTTCATTAAGATTTATGACTTTTGATCCTCAAAAATGTTTTTCCACTGAAAATACTACAAAGGGCATTTTGCAATGATAATAATAAAAAAAATCTAAAAAATTCCAAAAGACATTCTTTGTAGCATTGCTTAACAAAAATACGAATTTTCGTCAAGTATATTAATTACACATCTTCAGTTCTTCTAATTTCCTTCAGGTTTCTAAAATCTAAATATATTTTATACCGAATAAAACTTAAAATGTTGGAAGTCTCCATTAATCAACGTCAGAACACACAAATTTAATCAAACGAGATGCCAAAAACAAGTAGCATAAATGAAGAATATGAGGAAAAAAACACGCATCAGGGATCTTTCTTCTGGCAAAAAATACCTAATTCCACATTTTTGCAGATAGGAGCTTGAAACCTCTACAGTGAGGTTCTCTGATATACTGAATATGATGGTGTGATTTTCATTAAAATTTTATGACTTTTGATACCCCAAAAATGCCCTCTCTCGATATTCTAGAATTATACCAAATTCCAAATTTTTGCAGATAGGAGCTTGAAACCTCTACAGTAAGGTTCTCTGATACATTGAAACTGATGGTGTGATTTTCATTAATATTCTATGACTTTTGACCCCCAAAAATGCCCTCTCGACTTTCTAGAATTATTGGTTCAATATAATCACCCCTGGAGAAAAACAGCGATGAACCCCTTCCTAACAATTTCCATAAAATACCAAATTCCACAGTTTTGCACACAGGTGCTTGAAACCTCTACAGTAAGGTTCCCTGATGCACTGAAACTGATGGTGTGATTTTCATCAAGATTTTATGACTTTTGATGCCCAAAAATGTTTTTCCAAAGAAAATACTAAAAAGGGCATTTTTCAATGATAATAATCCAAAAAAGCAAAAGAATTCCAAAAGGTATTCTTTGCAGCATTGCTTTAACATAAATACGAATTTCCGTGTAGTATATTAATTACACATCTTAAGTTCTTCTAATTTCCCTCAGGTTTCTAAAATCTAAATATATTTTATACCGAATAAAACTTAAAATGTTAGAAGTCTCCATTAATCAACGTCTATAGAAACAAATTTAATCAAACGAGATGCCAAAAACAAGTAGTATAAATGAACAATATGAGCAAAAAAAATAAAATAAACATGCATTTGGGGTCTTTCTTCTGGCAAAAAATACCAAATTCAACATTTTGACAGATAGGAGCTTGAAACCTCTACAGTAAGCTTCTCTGATATACTGGAACTGATGGTGTTATTTTTATTAAGATTTTATGACTTTTGATACCCCAAAAATACCCTATCTCGACTTTCTAGAATTATACCAAATTCCACATTTTTGCAGATAGGTGCTTGAAACCTCTACACTAAGGTTCTCTGATATACTGAAACTGATGGTGTGATTTTCATTAAGATTTTATGACTTTTGATGTCCTAAAATGTTTTTCCACTGAAAATACTAAAAAGGGCATTTTTCAGTGATAATAATCCAAAAAAGCAAAAGAACTCCAAAAGGCATATTTTGCAGCATTGCTTTAACAAAAATACGAATTTCCGTGAAGTTTATTAATTACACATCTTAAGTTCTTCTAATTTCCTTCAGGTTTCTAAAAATCTAAATATATTTCATACCGAATAAAACTTAAAATGTTAGAAGTCTCCATTAATCAACGTTTGCAGAAACAAGTTTAATCAAACGAGATTTCAAAAACCAGTAGTATAAATGAACAATATGAGCAAAAAAAAAAAATAAACACGCATCAGGGATCTTTCTTCTGGGAAAAAATACCAAATTCCACATTTTTGCAGATAGGAGCTTGAAACCTCTACAGTAAGGTTCTCTGATATACTGAAACTGATGGTGTCATTTTCATTAAGATTCTATGAATTTTGATCCACCCCAAAATGCCCTCTCGACTTTAAAGAATTATTGGTTCAATATAATCACCCCTGGATAAAAAAACAGCGATGAATACCTTCCTAAAAATTTCCATCAAATACCAAATTCCACATTTTTGCAGATAAGTGCTTGAAACCTCTACAGTAAGGTTCTCTGATACACTGAAACCGATGGTGTGATTTTCATTAAGAATTTATGACTTTTGATGCCCAAAAATGTTTTTCCAAAGAAAATACTAAAATGGGCATTTTTCGATGACAATAATTCAAAAAAGCAAAAGAATTCCAAAAGGTATTCTTTGCAGCATTGCTTTAACATAAATACGAATTTCCGTGAAGTATATTAATTACAAATCTTAAGTTCTTCTAATTTCCCTCAGGTTTCTAAAATCTAAATATATTTTATACCGAATAAAACTTAAAATGTTAGAAGTCTCCATTAATCAACGTCTATAGAAACAAATTTAATCAAACGAGATGCCAAAAACAAGTAGTATAAATGAACAATATGAGCAAAAAAAATAAAATAAACATGCATTTGGGGTCTTTCTTCTGGCAAAAAATACCAAATTCAACAGTTTGACAGATAGGAGCTTGAAACCTCTACAGTAAGCTTCTCTGATATACTGGAACTGATGGTGTTATTTTTATTAAGATTTTATGACTTTTGATACCCCAAAAATACCCTATCTCGACTTTCTAGAATTATACCAAATTCCACATTTTTGCAGATAGGTGCTTGAAACCTCTACACTAAGGTTCTCTGATATACTGAAACTGATGGTGGGATTTTCATTAAGATTTTATGACTTTTGATGTCCTAAAATGTTTTTCCACTGAAAATACCAAAAAGGGCATTTTTCAGTGATAATAATCCAAAAAAGCAAAAGAACTCCAAAAGGCATATTTTGCAGCATTGCTTTAACAAAAATACGAATTTCCGTGAAGTTTATTAATTACACATCTTAAGTTCTTCTAATTTCCTTCAGGTTTCTAAAAATCTAAATATATTTCATACCGAATAAAACTTAAAATGTTAGAAGTCTCCATTAATCAACGTGTGCAGAAACAAGTTTAATCAAACGAGATTTCAAAAACCAGTAGTATAAATGAACAATATGAGCAAAAAAAAAAATAAACACGCATCAGGGATCTTTCTTCTGGGAAAAAATACCAAATTCCACATTTTTGCAGATAGGAGCTTGAAACCTCTACAGTAAGGTTCTCTGATATACTGAAACTGATGGTGTCATTTTCATTAAGATTCTATGAATTTTGATCCACCCCAAAATGCCCTCTCGACTTTAAAGAATTATTGGTTCAATATAATCACCCCTGGATAAAAAAACAGCGATGAATACCTTCCTAAAAATTTCCATCAAATTCCACATTTTTGCAGATAAGTGCTTGAAACCTCTACAGTAAGGTTCTCTGATACACTGAAACCGATGGTGTGATTTTCATTAAGAATTTATGACTTTTGATGCCCAAAAATGTTTTTCCAAAGAAAATACTAAAATGGGCATTTTTCGATGACAATAATTCAAAAAAGCAAAAGAATTCCAAAAGGTATTCTTTGTAGCATTGTTTTAACAAAAATACGAATTCCCGTGAAGTATATTAATTACACATCTTAAGTTCTTCTAATTTCCTTCAGGTTTCTAAAATCTAAATATATTTCATATCGAATAAAACTTAAAATGTTAGAAGTCTCCATTAATCAACGTCTACAGAAACAAATTTAATCAAACGAGATGCCAAAAACAAGTAGTATAAATGAACAATATGAGCAGAAAAAAAAAAATAAACACGCATTTTGGATCTTTCTTCTGGCAAAAAACACCAAATTCAACATTTTGGCAGATAGGAGCTTGAAACCTGTACAGTAAGCTTCTCTGATATACTGAAACTGATGGTGTTATTTTTATTAAGATTTTATGACTTTTGAAACCCCAAAAATGCCCTCTCTCGACTTTCTAGAATTATACCAAATTCCACATTTTTGCAGTAGGAGCTTGAAACCTCTATAATAAGGTTCCCTGATACATTGAAACTGATGGTGTGATTTTCATTAAGATTCTATGACTTTTGACCCCCCAAAATGCCATCTTTCGACTTTCTAGAAATATTGGTTCAATATAATCACCTCTGGAGGGAAAAACAGCGATGCACCCCTTCCTAACAATTTCCATAAAATACCAAATTCCACATTTTTACAGATAGGTGCTTGAAACCTCTACAGTAAGGTTCGCTGATACACTGAAACTGATGGTTTGATTTTCATTAAGATTTTATGACTTTTGATGCCCAAAAATGTTTTTCCATTGAAAATACTAAAAAGGGCATTTTTCAATGATAATAATCCAAAAAAGCAAAAAGAATTCCAAAAGGCATTCTTTGCAACCTTGCTTTGACAAAAATACGAATTTCCGTGAAGTATATTAATTACACATATTAAGTTATTCTAATTTCCTTCAGGTTTCTAAAATCTAAATATATTTCATACCGAATAAAACTTAAAATGTTAGAAGTTTCCATTAATCAACGTCTGCAGAAACAAATCTAATCAAACGAGATGCCAAAAACCCGTAGTATAAATGAACAATATGAGCAAAAAAATTAAATAAAACAAACACGCATCAGGGATCTTTCTTCTGGTAAAAAATACCAAATTCCACATTTTTACATATATGAGCTTGAAACCTCTTCAGTAAGGTTAACTGATACACTGAAACTGATGGTGTGATTTTCATTAAGATTGTATGACTTTTGATGCCCAAAAATGCTTTTCCATTGAAAATACTAAAAACGGCATTTTTCAATGATAATAATCCAAAAAAGTAAAAAGAATTCCTAAAGGCATTCTTTGCAACCTTGCTTCAACAAAAATACGAATTTCCATGAAGTATATTAATTACATATATTAAGTTCTTCTAATTTCCTTCAGGTTTCTAAAATCTAAATATATTTCATACCGATTAAAACTTAAAATGTTAGAAGTCTCCATTAATCAACGTCTGCAGAAATAAATTTAATCAAACGAGATGCCAAAATTCCGTAGTATAAATGAACAATATGAGCAAAAAAATAAAATAAACACGCATCAGGGGCGAAGGGGATGGAGGTACTTTGTTGCCCAATTGAGGAGTAGCATCATAAAGAGTTTGCCGGGTGTCGAGAGCAGAGTTATTCCACGATAGTTATTACATTCTGCTTTATTTCCTTTCCTCCTGTAGACTGATGACACAAGTAAGTCTGTCTTCCAGTTTGATGGTAAAATTTCAGAGCACCACACAGTATTAAACATTACTTGTAGCCAGAGGGCTATGAATGAATCACCACGTTTAAGGAGTTCTGATATCAGGCCATATACTCCCGGCGCTTTGTTGTTCTTCAGCTTTCGTACTGCTGCTTTAATTTCTTCTACCGTAAATTCAGTGCCATGGGGGGCAGGTGTAGCATTGTCAGAAGCTGTAATCTGGTCGTCAATTTGGTCAGGTGGTTCTGAGTTTAGTAGCTTTTTTTTTTTTTTCTTCTTTTTCCTTTTTTTTTAAAGTTAAAGTTTAGTAGCTTCTCAAAGTGGTGTTCCCACTGGCGATGGCGCTGTGATTGGTCGTAAATTTTTTCGCCTCTGGCGTTACGGAGATACGATGTAGTTTGAGTGTATTGACCTGAGAGCTCACGAAGGATCTTATATGTGGCTCCAATGTCCTTTTTTTGGCAGCCTCTTGGAGCTCGCGTGCTTTTTTGTCAATAAAGGTCTTACGGTCTTCTTGCAGCATGATATTACGCTCTTTATTAAATTTTCTATACGCCGTTATGTCCTAACGAAGGCGGGCTTCCCGTCTGTAATCAATAATGGCGAGGGACTCGTTGCTGATCCATTCTTTTTTCTTACTCTGCTTCATTCCAGTAACTCTAGTTGCAACTACAACAGTATTCTCTTTGAAGACCTTCCATACACCTTCACTCTCATCGCATTGCGTAAGAATCTCGAATCTGTTGAATATTTCGACTTGATACTGCTTAGTCAAAGCGAGGTCTTGCTGGATACTGTAGGTGTCAATTTTTCGAGGTGTCTGGCTGGCTTTTGTGGCTTTTAGGCGAAGCCTGATTTTGGCTGCAAAAAGACGATGGTCGGTGTTCCCAAGTTCGGCACCTCGGTAGGTGCGACAATTCTATACAGACGACAGCCATCGCCGGTGTATGATGATGTAGTCGAGCATCTTCTTTGTTGATCCATCATTGCTATACCAGGTGTTCTTGGCTTTGTTGGGTCTCTGAAACCATGTGTTTGCAATGGTAAGATTGTGGGCAAGACAGCAGTTCAGCATTATCCCTCTGTTGTCGTTTGGGTTATTTACTGTTATGGGCCCAACAGTTAAATCCCACAGGATTTGAATTGTTAGCATTCCGACAAATCCCACACTCATTTGAATTGTTAGCATTCATATCTCCTAAAAGGATGAGGTTATCATGGGAAGGTACTGACGAGAGCTCAGAACTTAAAAGGATATAGAAACCATCCTTATCTTCTTCCTCTGCTTCATTTGTGGGGGCGTAACAGGTGATGATGGTTATTTTTCTTTGTTTACCATCAAGCCTTGCTTGCGGCACTGTTCAGCACTAGGCCAACGCATATTCGTTTCTGGTGACCACTAGATCAAACCAGTGTGCGCTATTCACCAATGTACTCCTCCCATCACCAGATAGATGCGTTTCAATGATTGTAGTAACTGTAACTTTATGTTTCTAAGACTTAAACAACCGCATGGGATCTCTTGAAAAAACTTTTAAGTTGAAAATAGTCGCAAATCCTTGAAGGATTTTGTCAGCCCTGTGGGTTTAAACTTAACATGATGAAAAGATTGATTCCCAAAGCGCACGGGGAGGAGTTTGTTAATGAACTTTTGCTGGATATCACAAGAGGCTTGAACATTCGTAAATCTTACAGCAAAAAATTCAAACTAAGCAAAGCATGGCCAGTTTTATATTATTAACTGGATTGTTTCTTTGTCTCAGTTCCTTTTCTCTTGGATCGGATGAAACTTATAGCAAAAGACTTAAACATTGTGAACCAACAACCTATCCACCATCTCAGTAATTATAGCCTATTAGGCCTTTTCAACCCCAATGCTTCTTAAGTTAAGCTAGTAGGCTAGTCAAACAGGGTTATATGCCTATTTAAATATAAATGGAACAAGATTTACATAGACACAGCTTCAGAACTTAGAAAAGGTATAATACAGGACAGGAATCAGATAGGAGAAAAATGGCAAATCTGTACATGAAAGACTTCTATCTGGGATAAAATTGGAAGGGGGGGGGGGGGTGATTAACTTTGGTAAAACTCAACTTTTGGCTATATCGGAAAGCGGTTAGTGGTAAAATTCTACTTTTGGCTATCTTGGAAAGGGGTTAGGTTAGGAAAATGAAACTTTTAGGGATGGGTCTACAGGCTATAGTATGACCTGGGAAGGTATTTTGAAGGGTCAATATATACAAAATCATATTATTGAGTTAGGACTAAAGTGAATACACCATTCGATGCCTTTTTTATGCTGATTACGAATATAATAAGCATTTCTTTCAGAAATGAATTTCCCCCCCCCCCCTATATCGGCTATACCTACCCTAACCCACAATTGGCCGATTTCGGGAGGGGGGGGGGCGGAAATTCATTTCCGATAGAAATGCTTATTATATTTGTAATCAGCATAAAAAAAGGCATCGAATGGTGTATTCACTTTAGTCCTAACTCAATAATATGATTTCGTATATATTGACCTTTTGAAGTACCTACCTCCACTCCTTCTCCCTCTAGAGGGTCCTGACCTTTGATAACCTTTAAAAATATGTGTGTGATAAAAGTGAAACCTTGCAAAATAGATATTCTTCTTGAATGAAGTACAACAAAATTGTTTTCAGCTTCACAACTTTGCTCAATCCCAATTTATAGGGTATTAAAGATATGCAAATATATTTCATAAATTTCAAAAAAAATACCATTAGTATGGCTTAAAATTTTACTCAAATAACAGAAATTGTATTTTCAGAACTAAAGCCAGAGAAAAATAAGCTGATAACTGAAAATTAAGGTAAAATATTGTTTTGACAAAGTTTCAATGGGTATTGACCTGTCATGTAGAGAAATTTCAGGACCCTCTAGAGAGAGAAGGAGTGGAGCTGTGTACTTCAAAATACCTTCCCAGGACATGATTTAGCCTGTAGACCCATCCCTGAAAGTTTCATTTTCCTAACCTAACCCCTTTCCAAGATAGCCAAAAGTAGCTAAAGTAGAATTTTACCTGGTTAGTTAGGAAAATGAAACTTTCATGGATGGGTCTAAAGGCTAAAGTATTTGCTAGGTAGGTAGGCTTTTGAAGTACCCACCTCCACTCTTTCTCACTCTAAAGGGTCCTGAAATTTGCCTACATCATAGGGCCTTTTGAAATTTTGACCAAGCAACATTTTACCTTAATTTCTGGTTATCAGTTTCTTTTTTTCAGGCTTTAGTTCTGGAAATGCAATTCCTGTTATTTGAGTAGAATTTTAAGCCATATCAATGTTTTTTTTTTTTTTTTTAATTTAGAAAATGTATTTGCATATCTTTAAAACCTTATAAATTGAAATTGAGCAAAGTTGTAAGGTAATTTTTTCCCAAATCATTATTGACTTACTAATAGAGTGAATATACCACTTGATGCCTTTTTTATACTCTTTCCAAATATAATAATCATTTTTGTCAGAAATGAATTTTACCCCACCCCTATATATACCAATTCAGGGTATATATTTGCACATTAGGGTGGTGGGGGTAAAGTTTAAGCTTACATTCCATTTACATCAGAAATAAAATTTACCCCCACCCCCCTAATGTGCAAATTTGTACCCTGAATCGGTATATATAGGGGTGGGAGTAAAATTCATTTCCAACAAAAATGATTATTATATTTGGAAAGAGCAAAAAAAAGGCGTCGAGTAGTATGTTTACTTTATTTGTAAGTCAATAATATGATTTAGTAAAAATTTACCAGTTGTAAAGCTGAAAACAATTTTGATGTACTTCATTTAAGCAGAATATCCATTTTGCAAGGTTTTACTTTTACAACACTCAAATTTTTGAAGGTCATCAAAGATCAGGACCTCTAGAGAGAGAAGGAGTAGAGTTTGGTACTTCAAAAGACCTTTTTTGGACATACTTTGGCCTGTATACCCATCCCTTAAAGTTTCAATCTCCTAACCCCTTTCCTAGATAGCCAAAAGTAGCTAAAGTAGAATTTTACTGTCACTTGTCCTCTAGATCTTTTTTGTCCCTCCTAAATTTTGAAAACTAACTGCTTTGGGAGTTAAATTTCTATGTGGTACTATAATTTAGCTAGGATGAAAGTGAAAATATCATTTTATGCTCTTTCATAATTCAATAATTGTTTCTGTTGCAAATTGCATCTTGAGTGCTTAAAGGGGCCCCCAAAGGTATTTATATGAACTACAAAAGAGCATAAAAGAAATATTAAATGATCCTTTCACTTTCACCTTTGCTAAATTATATGGCCCACTGCAAATTTACCATAAACTTTAGCAACCTACCCCCCCCCCTACCAATGTGGAGATAGGCTATATACCCTGAATTGTTGACAGCAAAGCTTTGAATCACATAATTCAGTGTTATTTTTGTTGATTGCATTTGAAAAACTTGAAATGGTAGGAAAATGGTCTATTTTTAAGTTGCCTAATAAATGAGATCTGAATTGTTATAAATAAGTATTTTTGGAATGTATTACTCTTGAACAACTTATTTATAAACTAGTGATATGTTTTTAACCACTTTTCAATAACTTAACTAGTGTTGATAGCTTCTTTGTGTGGTTACAAAAATGAAATACCTTTGGGGCCCCTTTAAGGGCTCAAGATGCAATTTGTAACTGAAGCAATTATTGAATTATGAAAGAGCATAAAAAAAGGCATTAAAGGATGTTTTCACTTTCATCCTAGCTAAATTAAAAGGAAAAACTGTGAGGGGGCTGAAGTGAAGGAAAGACTATAAAATTCTGAAAACTGATTTAAAAATCTTAAAATGCTTAGGCTACTTAGCCTGTGTTTTCCCTAAAAGTAATTCAATTTACAATACCCCCTCCCCCCAGTATAGACATTTATTGTCGAAATTATATATTTTCTATGCATTTTTGTATATCTTGATTTTTTCAATGTTGCTTCTTTGCCATTAAATATATTTGAACAAAAGGGTAATGTAATCAAGAAACAGGCATGGCAAAAATATATAATCTGGGCTATATACTTGCACTATAATGGGGGGGGGGGAGTAGGAGGAGTGGGTTAGGTGTAGCAAAGTGAACTGGATTTAGGAATGATAACTAAGTATTCTAGGGTTTTTCAAAATTGTTCAGAATTGTATAGTGTTTCCTCCTCAACAGCCCCAACTATGCACTGATACCAGTATTTACAGCAAAAAATACTCTTTTTTGGTTATTTTCATTAAAAAAATTACAAATTTGTCCCCCCCCCTACAATTTTGTGGATTGATGCTTCTGCTTGGATATCAGGAATTAGTACCATTTTAGTGGTTCTACTCTCCATAAGGAAACATGAGGATAAAATATAAGTTGTACCTTTAGATTGCTAATTTTATGCTCAGTCAAAATGTCATGGTTGCTTTTCAGATAATGCACCCTTCCCTGACAGTTTCAGGTATAACCTTTGGAATATATAAAAACTTAAAGAAACACTAAAACAAGGATATTCTTATTTTAGACTATTCAGGATGTTTCTATTAATTAGATTATCATGTTTCAATCTATTGTTATGAACTTTTTAAAATTATTTCTACAAATATTTTAGTGAAGTATGAACTCAGACTGATACCATGGAGCTAGGTGGATGAAACTTTTAGGAATAGGCTCAGAACCTAACTATTTCTTGGGAAGGGTGTTCAAAGTGTTTATCTTTACTTTCTCCAAATAAAACTGACCCTTGATAAACTTGAATTTTTTTTTATTCTTTAGATAGGATACCTGCAATTTTTGACTCAGATTCCAATAGCCTATTTACAAAAATACAGGCAGAAAATTTTTCAGCGGGGGGGGGGGGGCAAACACTAAAATATCAGTGGTGGTTGTGTAACAGGGAATATATTTTAGGAATTTTTTTTGTAGGAATAAGTTTATTTTTAAATACTTTTAGGAAAAAAACTAAAAAAAACCCAATTAAATTGCATGCTAAATGAAACAAAATACAGTAAATTTTAAACTGTAAGGAATCCTGGCAAAGGGATCAATTTATTTAATCAATAATATAGTTCATTATTATGCATTTAATCTTAAAAGAAAATGAAACCAAAATTACAGAAAGATTGCTTCTGTAGATTATAACAGATGTAGACTTGTCTGTATGCAATTTCCTACACCTTAGAATAGTTTACAGAAGAATAAGAGATACTCAAAAATCATCCTGCCTGCATAGATATCACCTTTTTGATTTTATAACAGCCATGTAAGATATGCCTCTTTCATAATAGGACAATTCTCCCCCTCAAACTTCCCTTGTATATTCAGAAATAGAAAAAAAAATAGAACAGCAAAAGAAAATTTGAGCTTACTATCCAGCTGTCAAATTGACCCTCTTTCTTTTGATTGCCCTATTCGCCGAAATAAAAAGGTTCAAAAAAAAGTTTGTCACAAGAGAATCTTATCAAGTTTGTTATAAAAAAAACTGGAAGTAAAAATTGACTAACTAATATTCACCAAAACTAAAAATGGAATTCTTATGACAATTGCCACTGTCATGACATTTACACTGGCAGTATTGGCTTTAGATGCTGATTCTAAATATATAAAATTCATTCAGTTTATTGTTTCCCACCTCAACCAAAAATCTGAGAAAATTTGCCTGATTTTTGGAAAAGGGGACCCCCCCCCCCCAAAAAAAAGTAAGTAATTCTATTGAAAATCTCTTTATTAGATACATCATATCAAAGAACCTTGCTGTAGAGGTTTCAAGCTCCAATCTTCAAAATTTGGAATTTTGCATTTTTTTTTCAGAAGATACATTGTTGATGCATGTTTATTTGTTTTTTTCCCCCATATTTTTTCATCATATCAGAGAACCTTGCTGTAGAGGTTTCAAGCTCCAATCTTCAAAATTTGGAATTTTGCATTTTTTTTTTCAGAAGATACATTGTTGATGCATGTTTATTTGTTTTTTTTTCCCAGGGGTGATTGTACCAAACCGAAGGTCTAAGATAATTGGGAGGGAGCTCATTCAAATGTAAATTTAAAGCTCTTTTTTAAGCAACCATACAGATTGGACCAGGGGAAAGTATTGTTTTCTTGCTATTTTAGGGCACAAAGCTATGACTTTACCCCAAGAGGATGAATTTGTAGAAGAAGTAGTGCCACATGGTGGCAGTCCTGGATTCAACCAAGTTGATTTGCTTTATTTGTAATGAAATTAGGCTATGTTTGGCAATCTTTAATTGCATATAAGCGATAATGAGGAGGGGGGGTGAGTCATTGTTTAGGTGGGGTTAGGATAGATTCCTAAAAAAGTACAATTTAATGGAAAACTGCTTACTCTTCACAACACTTCAGATAAATGTTGAAAGAGGTAGGGGGGGGGGGGAGTAGGCATTAATTAAATTGTTTCTCTATACAGCTTAAATGTTATATTCTCATTTCTACCAGCAGAGAGGTAGAAAAGGCAGGTCATCATCAGCCCCACCAGCAAATTTTTTTGGGGTGGCAAATACTGCAAGGAACTTAGTTTTCAGCAATTCTAAATGGTGTTGTTTTCTTTTTCTACTTATATGAAGTATTTCAATGTATTTAAACAAATATATGTAACACATTTATTGATAAGAAAATCCTATTGTAGAGGTTGTGATGGCTTCAGTTATGTAGAAGATTAAAAGTCTCATAGAATTTCTATCCATACAAACAGTAATACTCCTATTCATCCAACCAAAATTCTTTTGTAGTAATATTAACAAGGACTTTTTACCAAAATTACCATTCATCACCTATTTTTTAAGTATGTTAAAATTTTATCCAAAATTGAAATTACAAATTTAAATGTAGGATGGTACTAATCAAAGTACAATTATTTATTTACATATTTTAAAAGCAATTAACCAGGGATTTAAGGTTCAGGTATCCCAAAGTATATCTTGGTTAGGCCTGGGTATGATTTGCAAAACAATCAGAAATTAAATAAAAAAACAGCTTTTCAACTGAAAGGAAGAAACAGATTTGAAACCTATTAGAACAGATTGTTCTTTGTATGAAGGGGGCTGTCTCCTCTTTAGCTCCTTACTCTTTACTGTGAAGTTTGGCTTTTTTACAAATTTTTAAAGAAAATTTGCAATTGGAAAGATAAGATTTTTCAAAGCACTAAAAATTCTTTTGTTCAATAAGCAAGGTGTTGAGAAGGGTGTAGTCGCCCTTATATACAGAGTAATTTATATTTGTTTTAAGTTTTAAACTCGCTCCTTACTTTAGTTGAAAACCCTTTTCTATTTGTTTATTTACATTTCAAGAAATTGTAAAGTTTTGTGAATACAGTACTTTGGGTAATACAGAAAAAACGATCAGTATTTCAATGATCTCGGTTTGGATTTTGATGGGTAATCAAATAATTTGTGGTAATGAACTGTAAGTACAGAGCAACTCTGCTCAATAGCTACCAAAGCTCTAAAAACAGTTTTGATACCAATTGATTTATCAAAAAAATTAGCTTATTGTGCTGATTCCAAATATGTAAGTGTCATTAAGTTTAGTTTCACCCATCAAAAGCTACAAGCCTGGGGAAATTTTCCAAAAAAGGGGGAAAGACACGCTCAAAGTCATAGAATTTTAATGGAAACAACACCATCAGATTCAGCGTTTTAAAGAACCTTAAAACGCTGAATCTATCTGTAGAGGCTTCAAGCTCATATCTGCAAAAAAGGTGGAATTTCTTAATTTTTGCGAAAAAGAAAAATCACAGATGCATGTTTATTTGTTGTTGTTTTTCCCCAGGGGTGACTGTATTGACCCAGTGGGCCTAGCCTGTTGAGTGAGGGCTCATTCTAATGGAAATGAAAGGTTCTAGTGCCCTTTTTAAGTGACCAAAATAATCTGAGGGCAACTAGACGCCCTCCCATGCCACTTTTTTTCCCAAAATCGCCCAATCAAAATTTTTATATAGCTTTATTCTTCAGCATAATTGAAAGGCGTTGATTATTTATTTATTTTATTTTTGTTTCTCTTATATTTTGTTTTGGTTTTTGTTTATTTTTCCATCTTTTACTTTACTTTTGATTTCTTTTGGAAATAAATTAAATTCAATTTGTAAATAAACAAGAGACTTTCTGTAAACTTTGTAAAGGTAAAATAGGATCTTCTAGGCTTAGTTGAAGCCTTAATGGTAAGAATTCTATGGTCATGTCTTGCAGCCTCTTGGCCCATAGACCTTGGATCTGGTTTCATTCAATGAAGACATAAACAGATACTAGCTTTCATTTTCACAGAAAGCTTGGTTGAGATATGAAAATCTTTCTAGTACATATCATGATGAACAAAATGTTGACCCCCCCCCCTCATTTCCACTTCTCCTACACATATGAGTCATGTTGCATGCACTCTTGTTCCATTTCAGTTCTGGGTCTGAGCTATATATGTTTATGTCATCACAGAAATTGGGTCAAATTCAAAAGTATCAACCATATTGACAGCTAAAAAATGGAGTTTCAGATTTCAAAATCAACTATTCTAAAAGTATTTCATCGAAACCTGGAAGACTTACAATATTTGCATCTCAGTTTGTAAAAAATACAGTCTCCTCTTCAACGTGGAACTAACATAATATGCTACTCAAGAATTTGCTTTGGGATCTATGACACTTTTATTTTTTCCTTTTTTTACATTCAATTGAGTAGGCTGGGGAAAAATACTATTAACTATTTTGGAAAGCTATTGGATGTTCTGCAAAGAAGTTTCAAAGGTAATCAATTGTATTTCCCAAGTTATATACTGCTGATGGCAAAAAAAAGTAAAGAAGAGATAACTTTGAAAGTAATTGATGTTGTTCCATATCATAATGTCACAAAACTGAAGAAATATAGGCTATTCTTTGCATCTGCCTAAAAACAGGTATACAAATTGATGGAATCCTCAATTAACAAAATTTCATTTGCATTAATTTAACTTACAAAAGTTTGTTCTGGCTTGTCCAGGACGATCAACAAAGGTTCTTTATGTGGAATATTTGAGTTGTTTTGCAAATGAAATATTACAGGAAGTTACATTTATAGTAAATGCAGTATAAATGTAATATTAAATATTCCATTTATACTGCTACAACTCCTTACTGTCTATGGGGGAAACATTGGGGTAACTGCAAAGTTTTAAAAGACACAATTTTTCAATATTATAGTTCTTCTGAATTAAAAAGAGGAGTTTTTCAATAGTTTTGCTATTCTTCATCCAGTTAATTCAGTTTATTTTTTTTTCTAGCCATGTTGCTGAGAAATATGTGTTGAACTTAGACCTACCTCCAGCAGAAAGATGGACTGGTCTAATTGAAAGAAAAAAAGAGCATGTAAGTTCATTTATTTAGTAGTCTGCATAAGTCTAGTAGCTTAATAATGCTCTTTTATTGTATTATGATGCATTATAAAGCATAGGCTATAATATAAGCTATAAAGTATTTATGCTTACATTTATCAATCTATGGTATCTATTGAACTCGTCCCTCCCTCAATAAATTCTAACCTAATTGCCTTACTTTGGTCATTCTTAACCCTCAAAATATTGTTTGCCTCTCAAGAAGTATAAATATGATTGTTGTTATATAAATTAAACTTGAACAGAGAGGCCTTCAATCAGTGACTTCCACCAAAGGAGGAATTCAGCCATTACTGGTTTCAAGGTTGAAATAATTAATAGGAGTTTTAGAGGCAATTTCATCTCCAGCGCCACACCTCTCTCTTGGTCCAAACTCTCTGAGGTCCCTTTCAATAAATAATTTACAGCCAAATACAACCATATTAGAGGATAGCTGCAGATTAGAAGCATGTGTGTATAGGAAATTGGAAGCCTGTTAAAATGCCTAATTTCTCATTTGGAACAATAACCCAAATATTCATTTACGTTGCATTATTGCAAGTGGTATTACTTGCAAAGGAACTGATAGTTGATAGCAATAGAAAGGTGGAGCAATGAGCCTGAAAGCTTAATATAGGATTCCAATTTTGGCTGTAAATTATTTATTGAAAGGGACCACGAGAGAGGTGTGGCGCTGTAGATGAAATTGCCTCTAAAAGTCCTACCAAGTGCTATTGGAAAGTTTCTACAGCTATTTATTTACCAATATATGGGAATGTGCAACTGCCCTTTATAGGGCCATGTGCTGGGTTACTTGAAAGTCTGGGGTCTCATAGCTGAAATTACCCACAAAAGACTCCTTCAAGATTTAAGCCTTTGTGTAAAAACTTTGAAAGAGCTATAGATGACTCTTAAGTATTTTTAAGCTTAATATGATGAGTCACAGCCTCCTCTGAAAAAACTTTGCGCCTAAGCTTGAGATTCTCTTATCCAGTAGTTTTGCAAATATTTCTAATTTTATCTCCAGTCTTCCTACATCTGTACCAAAACTAAGTAACTGAAATCTCAGGTAGCAAAAATTTTATGAATAGGGTCTTCATGAGTTGGTCAACCCTTTTGAAAAGTACCTCAATTTTTAATGTGTGCAAAATCTTTAGTCAATCTTTTGTTTATTTTGCAACATAAATTGCTCCCTGATGAGCCCTTGTTCAAGCTGTGTAACTTC
The DNA here is from genome assembly GCF_049724085.1 of Artemia sp. Qi Xiang Cuo. NCBI lineage: Eukaryota > Metazoa > Arthropoda > Branchiopoda > Anostraca > Artemiidae > Artemia > Artemia sp. Qi Xiang Cuo. Next base: position 40,714,912 of record NC_142809.1, read on the forward strand.
AATCATATAATTAAATAAGGAAAATATAGCTACACCTTGCTGTAGTCATTCGAGTTTTCATTTGTGATTACTCTGTAGTTATAGTAAAGGTTGTGTGTGTAATTTCTTATACAAAGTTTTTCTCAATAAATACCTTAATCCAAATAGCTAGATATACGTGAATTATGCAGTATAGGCGCAGTCTTTGGACGAGTATAAACGGAGTAGGGATAAATTAATAAAGATAAATTAATTACTACTTCAAAATTGACTTCAAATTATCTCAAAATCCCTACTAGTTCCCAGTTCTGATTATAGAAGATGTGAAAACAAAAAATTTTATTTTTTTACTTTTTTTCTTATTCTTCCTCTTTCCTCCTAAATACCATTTTGAGTTGATACGATAAATTTCTTTATTTCAGGTCATCAACCTAATTCAGATTCTTAAAGACAATCTTGATGTATTTTTTAAGGGCCGGCTGTTTAAGTTTATTGACAAGTATTTTCCATATCTCGCCAAGACTTTACCAGAACCCTATCGAGATGAATTAGCAGGCATAGCAAAAGTTGCTAATACCTCTGTTGGTGAGATTACCCTCTACAATCTTTTTTATGAAATCTTCACCTTTTGCACGTCGATTATTGTGGAAGGTGAAAATGGTCACATATATCATGGTAGAAACTTGGACTTCGGAATCCTGATGGGGTGAGTTTGTGAAACTAATTGTAAGCTGTGTTGCCAGATGGCTCCTATCTGGGTAATTTGGGCGTTTTTTTTTTGGTTTTGCACTGAAATCTTTAACTCAGTGCATTTGTCAAAGCGAATTTTTTGAAAAGTTGTACATTCAGCTCAGTTTTGCTTAAAAGATAGTGTTCTCAGTGCCGTTTGCTTTTTTGGCTTTGCTATTTTGTGCAAGGTATCTGGTAACACCTGTTGTAAAAAGGATACAAGCTACTAATTACGATTTGTTGTGTCACGAAGTAGCCTTTTCTACTAATTTTTCTTTATTTCAGCTCAACAGAGAAAAAGAGTTACTATAAACGTCCTCTGTACTGTAGATTTAATTTTTTATTCTGAATAATTACAAAAACAAAACAAAGTTTTTCTTATGGAAGCAAAGGGCAAAGTTGAAACTTAGAATGAACAAAAATTATTGCTTCGCAGTTTGTGCACAATACATCTACAACTAGCTCAAATAAACCGACTCGTGATATTTTCCAACATTTGTAGAATTCTGAAAACTATTGTTTTACTTAAAACACAAAACCGACCCCCCGAAACACAGTATGTTCTCTTAGGAGGAGAAAACTGCATAAGTTGCCTGCAAACAATAAAAGATTGATTTATAAAGCTTTGCCAAAGAGTCAGACAAAAAACTGTCAACGTCATCTAGCGTTTGGCAACACTTGGCATTTTTCAGTTTAATAATAAGAATAGTTAATTTAGATAGTGTAATTGGTAAATTTAGGGTAGTAATAAGTGTCTGATCTCAGTTCCTGACAGAAAAACTATTACATAGCTTGATAAAATGCCAAGTGCCACCAGATGCTAGATGGCGCTGATATGTTTTTTTTGTCAACACTGGTGCCAGTCTCCGCTATTATAAGTTGCCCATGTTCTTTGAGGCTCTCCATTGTGTTTCGCTGGCCATGATATCAATAACCTTTAGTATACAGTTATATTTTATTAATATTGGGCATTGAATACAGGTTTTATTTCCTACCTCCCGCCAGCCTCCATACGAGATACTCGCGTGTATACCTTTGTCACATTGATAGAAAATCCCATGGGTATTTTTTTTCACCGTGCCTTGAGAATTTGGAAATAAAAAATTCAATTATATTAAAAAAAAATGAAAATAAATAACTAAATTTTTTTTTCATTTGGCAGTTTTTTTTTCAAAACATGCTTTTTAGTATTCTCTTACTAAGGGGACTGTGAGGGGGAGTATACAAGAAGGGGGGGGGGTTGCGAATATCTGGTTAAGGGTTTGTGACTGGAGAGGTCGTTTTATTATACTTTCCAGCCTTTCCACTCCAGACATGATATGAAGAAGTGTCATTTCTGGTGTCATATGACCTTTTACGATGGAATCATTGAGACGAATTTATAATTGGCACGTAGATATGAGTAGGAGGTTTTGAACGCTACCATATCTTTCTGCGATCTTGTGGTGGTCTGCTAGCTATGTCAGAAAAGAAATAGAAATAAATAAGAAGATTTGTGATAACCATGCCAAATAAAAACGATTTTCCTTGTGCTTCAACACGGGGAGGGATGTCAAAACCTCCAACCAAGGTTATTACACATAAATTAGATATTGATATCGCTCCGAATGTAAAAATTTCGGTTAAAACAAGTCCTATCCCAGTATAGTATGACCACTGGTTCGATATGATAACCCCTGTGGAAAAAGGGAGACACATCAGCGCAACCCATACAGAAAAGTGATCTCCCTTGGGGCGGGAATCCATAATTCTCCATTGTTAGGTTTTCGGCACCGGTAATTCCAATTGAGTACTTTTAATTCCGACCCACCTCTATTTTTGAGGTGTTTCAAACTCTTTTTTAAAATCCCCGAAAATTCGTTTTCGCTATAACTTTTACTAAATCTATTGGAATTACCATTGCCGAAAATCTAATAATCGAGAATTTTACATAGGTAAACCTATGTAATAATTATGTATCAACGTGAACAAGACCTTCCTCACGACTTTCTGCATAGTAGGAACGCCTATTGTTGCTACTGGTCTTGTTATGCTGTCTGGAAAGCCCACCCACCAAGTGAATTGCCTGTGATGCCCCGGGTTCTTCATTGATTCTAGTCTGTCGTGGAGGCACCACAGCGATGCTATTTCTTCCAAAATTATCAGTCGAGTTGGAATGATACGAATATTACAGCATTTTTTCGCCAAAGTGAATTCAAGTCATTCTATCATTCACCCTTATAATTCTTATGGCTGTCTCGTATCGAGCAGCAATTTGTACGGTAACTTCAAAAGGGCACAAATCCCGGAAAACAAAGCATTAAGGATAAAAGGTAAGCATGGCAAACAAAGGAAGGATAGACGTGCCAGTTTTGGTCTTTAGATTTGCTTAATGTTGCTCAACTACAAGATTATCAAGCTGTGGTTTTTGTTTTCCAGTGTATAAATAACCTTGCTTCAAGTATTTTTTGGATTTTTACCGTGCTCATACTAATATTCATGATTATGAGACTAGGTTCTTATAATTTCTTGGAACATCTGTGTGGAATTTGTTACTAATGAGCATCACGGCAGGTGAATATATTCTAATTTTTAAGAGAAAAGTAAAAGGGTAGTTTTTAAATGATGGGTAATTCGATTTTTTTGGTAGGGTGCGGGGAGAGGGCTGTTTTGAATGTTGAATTGGATGGTATATTATGATTAAGGATAGTAGGCAAAGAGAGTGCTAGAGAGGTGGAGTGGCAGGGAGGAAGGGTGGTGGGGTAGCAATGAGGTAGGGTTGTAGGGGGCTTGTGGTATGGGTATGGCATTGTTGGCAGAGTCTGGTTTATTGTTTGGCTCCTTTGTTCTTTTTCTATTGTTCTTTTTTTTTATTATTTCAGAGTTGATGAAATTTGCTAGTACCTTATGCTGCACGCTCAGTTTTTTCATAAGGGCAGCATTCATATTTTGTTAAAGTTGTTTTTCTGTTAGTGGATGAAGAAACCTAAACCATTCCTGAATCACTTTTAAATAAGGTATATTTTCTCACTAGACTTGCAAAGTGCATAATTAAACTTTTAGGTACTATGGGCTGTGTTTTGCTCAGCTATTGCTGCAACCATAATTAACATTAATTTTATCCTACAGTCAAAAACTTTAAATATTAAATTTCACCAGTAAGACCGAAGACCCAAACTTGTGAAACTGCTAACTGCGATTGTTCCTTTTTGAAACTGCATTTAGTATCCTGGTCAGCTGCAATGGGTATAGTAGGGTGTTTTAATCAGACTCCTTCTCACCCTCCATGTCAGCAATCAAAAAGTGGCTGTAGAAGAAAAAAGTAGTAGATTTTTTGGGTTGAATAAAAATTTTGTCTATAGTTATTTTCTCAATAAAAGCTTTAAAACTGGAATTAAATCGATTTCCGTATCTGATAAGGATATGCCTGACCTAAATTTTTGTTTTCTATTTATGGAAATATTTCTTAAAAAAGAAGGTAATTTAGATAAGTGATCTTATCAAGAAATATTTGATTTAACTTTATAGATTTTTTCTAACATTTATAGTTGTTTTGTCAAAAACTTAAACCTTAAACCTAAACCACTGCAAGCTTTGATAGGTTATTGCTTAGTTCATTGGTGAAAATAAGATGGACGTGTCTTTTATTTTGGGGTTTTTGCACCTGCATTGCCTATGATAATAATAATAATTTTTGTTATGTCCTCTATACATACATGGATGTACACAGACGAGCAGGGGCGTATCCAGTATTTTTTTAGGGGGAGGGGGCGCAAAATACGTTGATCCGACAAACTTGCATTAGGAACAAGTTTAATTAACGCAAACTTGCGGTAATTACGTAAATTACACTACTTTAGACTACGCTAGGAGGTGCGCGCCCCTCCCCCCCCCTTGGATCCGCCACTGCAGACGAGCATAGGAAATCAACGAAAAGAGACCTGAAAACTACAAAGTAACACTTCTGACAAAACAGGACGACAATAAATAGCTCATAATAGCTCATGAATAGATAATAAATAACTCATAATAGCTCTATAATACATAACACTAAAACACTTATAATACATAACATATAAACACTCCTAATAAATAGATCAGTTTTGTTAAATCTATGGCGACAAACTATTTATCCATGAAGCAAGACAGTTAAGGGGAAAATCGATTCTATTTTCTCTAGACCATCTAAGAAATCGATCGTTGTGTTGATCCGTTTTAATATTAATATCAAATATTTCACATTTTCGGATAAAATCCCTATTTGTGAACCATAGTGGTATGCCAAGAAAATATTTACAAGACCGGAAAAAGTACACGCGAATACGCTTTTTCCGCTTTTACTTAAAATCTTCGACAATGGAATTACGAAAAATGCATGAGGTGTATACACTGAATTATAAATCTTAGCAAGTGTTTGTTTATCAAAACGACCTTGCACCCTGAGCAGCAGGCCATAAGTTTCTCCAATATAGACGATAACACCAACTCGCGCATAATTTTAACGGTCAGGCCGAAAGGCAACCTAATGTATGTAATGGATTCTTTCATTAATTAAATATAAAAAAAATCAAGTTTTTTTATAACTGAAATTAAGGAACGATGATAAAACTTGAAACGAACAGAAATTAGCCCGTGTAGGAAAAGGCCTGTCCTCTCCTACATACCTCGCTCTTTACGCTAAAGTTTTTTATTGTTTAAAAAATAAAGTTGTGAGAAAGTAAAACTTTAGCGTGAAGAGCGAGGCGGTGTGGAGTGGACATCCCCTTTCATATACGGGATAATTTCTGTTCGTTTTAAGTTTTAACGTCGTTCCTTACTTTCAGTTAAAAAAACTAGTTTTTATTTATTCAATTTTTGAACGTTTTGAATTAACGCAGGTTTTGATTTTGGCTCACCGTACACGAATAATAAAAAAAAAATTGCATATTAATTTTACTTTTATTTAGTTAAATGACTTTCTCGAAACTTGTTTAATTTTATTTAAGAACATTTTTATTAGTAATAAATATAAGTAACTTACGAATTAACTTACGTAACAAACTTCTATATTCATAGGTTTTTAATACGTTTATTAGGGGGTTCGCCCCTAGTCAATACCTTGTTCTTTAAGGTAAAGTTCGAATTTTGTCCCTATTCTTTAAAAATGACCCTTAATCACAAAGGCTGTTAATTAGAATAAATAGCTCTTATGAAAGTGCTAAAAAATCTTTGGCTTAAAGAGCGAGGTATTTATTAGGGGGTGAACCCAATCATATACGTAATAATTTCTGTTCGTTTTAAGTTTTGATGTTGCTCCTTACTTTCTGTTGAAAAACTTGTTTTTTTTATTTAATTTCTAATCTTTTTCTTTAATAATGATGGGAAATCCGCCGCCCTCTTCATAGCACTGTCCCTTCCCCCATGAAAACTTCCTTCATGGAAAGATCCTCCCATTTAGCCCCCGACCCCCACCCCCCACCCCCCACCTACCAAAAAAAATCCCCCCTGAAAACGTCTGTAAACTTCCCAATAACAAAAACCAACAAAGAGAAAAATCTAAAAACAAACAAACAAACAAACGAGACTGTGGCCAGTGGGCCACTGGCCACAGTCTCGTTTGTTTGTTTGTTTTTGAGATTTTTCTCTTTGTTGGTTTTTGTCATGGCTGGCCAGTTCGGCTTAAGATCTTTCATTCCCAATAACCAATACTATATGTTAACATGGGGTAAAGTTCAAAACTTTCAGCCCTCCCCCCGGGGTTTTCAGTCATCCTAGAAGACATATTTATCATATATTCGATCATGCTGAACAAAATGGCTATCTCAAAATTTTGATTGGGTGACTTTGGGGAAAAAATGAGCGTGGGAGGGGGCCTAGTTGCCCTCCATTTTCTTGGTCACTTAAAAAAAGCACTAGAACTTTTAATTTCCGTTCCAATGAGCCCTCCCACGATATTCTACGACCACTGGGTCGATACGCTCACCCTTGGGAAAAAGAAAAAAACAATAAATAAACACGCATCCATGATCTTTCTTCTGGCAAAAAATGCAAAATTCCACATTTTTTTAGATAGGTGCTTGACACCTCTACAGTAGGGTTCTCTTGTACGCTGAATATGATGGTGTGATTTTCATTAAGGTTCTATAGCTTTTAGGGGATCTTTCCCCGTTTTTTCGAAAATCAGCAAAATTTTCTCAGGCGCGTAGCTTTTGATGGGTAATACTAAACTTGATGAAACTTATATATTTGATATCAGCATTAAAATTTGATTCTTTTGATGTATCTTTTGTTATCAAAATTCCGTTTTTTAGAGTTTCGGTTACCATTGAGCCGGGTCGCTCCTTACTTACAGTTCGTTACCACGAACTGTTTGAAAATTTCCTGTGATCTCACTCTAATTGAATGACGCTGGAAATGATTATTATTATTTGCCACTAGGAATTCTGTTATAGTAAGTACAACCTTTGATCATCCTACCCCCCGTAGGTGTGATTGTAATATATTAATTGGATTCTGCATTGATACTAAATTGTCTGAAAACAATAAATATCAGCAACATACTACAAGTGGCTAATGTCGATACCGTCTATCACATATGTGGGTAGGTACCGTGTGACTGTTCTAATTTCGATATTAAATATATTGGGGCTAAGAGCTGACCCTTGTTTTACTCCACGACGTAAAGAAATTCGGTCTGAAAGTCACCCTGCCGACATAATTTTTAAAGACGAATTGCCTTACCAAACTGTCAAGCTCTGGCTTGTGAATGGGTTCACTCCATTACGCACCAACGTAAAAAAGTGTGGTTATGCAACATATTATTAAACGCTTTTGAAATGCCATTGCAGAAACCATTGGAATGGCGGAAGTTCCTGGAAATTTAGGTGGGGGGGGGGCTGGAATATATTGTTCAAAATCTGTGTGTGGGTGGGGGGGGGGCAAATTCGTATTTTTTAAAGTAAAATACAAAATGGGATTTTGAAATTCAATACCCCCCAAAAAGCTATTTTCGAAAATCTGGAGGCAAAATAATCAGGGGTGTTTGTTAAATACGCCCCGCCCACCCATCCTAATTGACACCACTTGGTGCCTGAAATACAAAGGTAAGAAATCAAATTGTAAACCATCAAGCGAAAGTAAGTCTTTTACTTTTGAAGCTTTAGAACAGTTGTGAAGATTATTTCTTCAGTCGCGAGAGGGTAAACGCTAAAATGCATCGTTACAATTCAGTAAAAAGAAAAAAATGTGTCTTGCGAGTTAAAAGGGAATAAAAGAATACGAATTTTGTCTGTAGTTACTCCAAGGGTGTTGTGTCACACAGAATCAATTTTATAGGAGGGCAGAAAGCTATTACACTGGATCAGTTGTTTCTGGAAAGAGTATCTTAGCCATCTAAGATGTAACAAGGACCTTGTTGATAAAAAAAAACGAACAAAAAAAAAACAACAACAAAACAAAATATGATAGACAGGTAAAAACAGAAACTCCAAATTTGTCGAGAAGCAAATAAGACGAGAGAAAACGGATTGAACTAATCAATAGTCCTTGCTTAATTTAAGAGGATATGCTTTAAATATAAGTTTCCAGAAAAAGTCAAATAACGCCGTTTTAATTTCCACTGCCGAATTGAAAAAAAGTCTTCTAGGAAATAGAAAATATTGAAAAGCATTGTTGATTTACTCCATTTTTGAATTTTTGGAGAGTTTTGCATCCAAGCACTTAATGGCCCTACATACTGCTCTAGGCTACAACTATATAACGGCATACGGTCATTGAAGAGTTTCATGAAAATGAAGATTAATATTGCAAATGAGGGACATTCTTTGGATTAATGAGTTATGTAATAAAGGAAAAGTACGCTAACTCAATGCTAAAATACTATTCACAAGAATATCTACCCTCAAACACGTAAGCATCCACTCCCAAAAATATTAAATATTGAAATTTTTTCGCCTGATGGTCGGTACATCATAATAAAAACCAGCAATATGCGAGGCCGTACCCAGCGGGGGGTTAGGGGGTTTGAACCCCTCCCGAAATGTTTTTTTACTCGTAAAAACGTAAAAAATGGATATAAACAAATTTTTTATGCGTTTTTTGAGTTTTTTTGTGTGTGAAACTCCCTCTGAAAAAAAAAAAAAATCCTGGGTACGGCCTTTGCAATATGTGTTATTTGTCAATTTTTCTGTTATTTTTGTTTATAGGATTAAGTGATTGGTAATTCAACCCTTCACATCTAGAAAGCACACATAGAAAGTACAACAATATTACAACCCTAAGCCACACTTTTGTATACTCAAAGTTTTTAGTGCTAAGAAAGTGGGCAATTTTGTTTTTCTTTTAGTGTAATAGTTTTAGCGCTTCACCGGGCATGTGCACTGCATTAATGTTTAGGTTAATCGCAAAAAAAAGCTACTCTACAGTTTGATCATTTTTAGTCAAAACGGTCATCTTCAATGCAGATACATTGTCAGAAATGTGTTTTGATTTTGTTGCGTCGAGTTGTGCTTTGAGTTTGTTGGGTCGAGTTGTTTCGTATCAAATTTTTAAAGGCTCTTTTCGTAAACCTAATTTCGAGATTCTTCTTCCAGATTTCGTATTTCGATCAATGACCCCCTTTTTGTTTATTGATAACTTTTGCCAGAACACTTGCATGTTGTTCATCGTGACAATTAATTGTTTCCCTCAGAACTTTTAACAGGCCCATTATTGTTTATTTGTTGTTTACATTTCTGTTTTTCATCGTTGCCCTAAGTCTATGAAATTCAATGCTGCTTTTGCTAATGTGTCAACTGTCAGGTATGCGAAACAGCAATTAATTTGTTATTAGATTCACTAACATGAAAAAAATCTCACTTTTGTTTGATTTATGGGTTAATCTTCTTTAAGACATTTCAATAAATATTACTATGTATTATGATCCCGTATAATGGAAAGATACAAACTACTCAAATCAGTTCCCTAAACTGAATATTATTGTTAATAGGATGTGAATTAGAAATTAGAAATTTTAGAAATTAATTTCGAAATTAATTTTTTATTTATTTTAGAAGTTAGAAATTTGTATTATTTCGAAATGATTGTTTAATGGATGGATTTATAATTGATAATAGTGGTAAAAAATGTTTTGTAAAAGCTAAAAAGCTTTTTCTTAAATGTAAAAATTGTCTAATTTTTTAACAAAAAACAAAGTTTAATTGTTATGAAATATTTTTCTGGGAAAATTTTAAGCCAGATAAAAAAAATATTAGTCAGATTTAGTTCTAGTAGCCATAGCTTTTTCGTTTTCTTTGGTTTCGAAGAGCATAAATTTCAAACCACAAAACGTCAAAAATCCTTAAACCAAGGTATGGATTGTGAAAAAAAAAAAAAAAAAAAAATGCAATTTGGTATGCAAAGTTGAATGACATAACCCTTTTAAATTATTTTAACTTATTTTTATTCTAAAACATCCAATTTTTATCTATAAACCTAAACTTGAAAAGAACTATTTAGGAAAAACATAATCAGCTAAAACATAGCTAACAAAAAACCTGTTAAAAAACCAAAATCATAATCACCTTTCAGTTTTCATAGACAGGAAAGAGTGGGTTTAGTTTTAGAAATAAAGCAGCCTTATGAGATGACTCAAGTGATGATATTAAATCACTAACTTTAAGAATAATGTCTTCTGAATAATTTTTTCGGTCGACTGATGAATCCTTGTTTATTGAGGGTTATTAACCACAAGCCGTATTTTAATGACAAAAATGTTTCAGTAAGGAATATTCAATGGAAAGCGAAACTGGCTTATAAGACCGATTAGTGAAAATTATTTAGAATATCGCTAGAAAAGCAAGTTTTTTGAAAATTGACCACACTTCCATTGTCCTAATAAATTTATGTCAATTAATTGGTCGCATTTACAATTTGAACGATTTCTAAAAATACAATTTATTTCGTAAAATTATTGGTTTAGAAAATACAAAACAGTAAAATTCAAAAATATATGCTTGGGAAAAAAAAGTTGAAAAAAACAAATATCCCCATTGAAATCTTGGGAAAGCAAAGCTCCTGATAGCTGGCGCTTTGCTTCACATCATTCCATGGTCGAAGAAAAAAACATATTTGAAAGCTAAAAGCAAGCCAGTTTTGCTAGCCAGCTTTCAAATAACGCCCTTGTGGAATTTGAATGAAACCCTTTTTATTTAAAAAATGCCATTTTTTTTTAATATAATTGATAGTGTCGGTAAATATCAGTCAATTGTCTCACGGCTCGTGGGAACTTCAGGAAGTGTTTTTCTTCGTTTGTAGGAGGGTTTGCTAAGAGGGGGAAGGGGTGAATTCTCTTTTCTCTTCAGGAACTTCAGGAAGCGTTTTTCTTCGTTTGTAGGAGGGTTTGCTAAGAGGGGGAAGGGGTGAATTCTCTTTTCTCTTCAGGCATTTCAGGAAGCGTTTTTCTTCGTGTGTAGGAGGGTTTGCTAAGAGGGGGAAGGGGTAAATTCTCTTTTCTCTTCAGGAACTTCAGGAAGCGTTTTTCTTCGTTTGTAGGAGGGTTTGCTAATAGGGGGAAGGGGTGAATTCTCTTTTCTCTTCAGGAATTTCAGGAAGTGTTTTTCTTCGTTTGTAGGAGGGTTTGCTAAGAGGGGGACGGGGTGAATTCTCTTTTCTCTTCAGGAACTTCAGGAAGTGTTTTTCTTCGTTTGTAGGAGGGTTTGCTAAAAGGGGGAAGGGGTGAATTCTCTTTTCTCTTCAGGAATTTCAGGAAGGGTTTTTCTTCGTTTGTAGGAGGGTTTGCTAAGAGGGGGAAGGGGTGAATTCTCTTTCTCTTCAGGAATTTCAGGAAGTGTTTTTCTTCGTGTGTAGGAGGGTTTGCTAAGAGGGGGAAGGGGTGAATTCTCTTTTCTCTTCAGGAACTTCAGGAAGTGTTTTTGTTCGTGTGGAGGAGGGTGTGGTAAAAGGGGGAAGGGGTAAATTCTCTTTTCTCTTCAGGAACTTCAGGAAGCGTTTTTCTTCGTTTGTAGGAGGGTTTGCTAAGAGGGGGAAGGGGTGAATTCTCTTTTCTCTAGTCATCATGAAACAGTATATGCGACGTTTTTTTCTTTTTTATGCCTTTCATCCGAAAGGACGACATAATATTATTTTTATTTCCTTTTCTAAAATTTTTCATTTCATTTCGTTTCTTTAAATAACGGTTCGAATAAGGGTAAGTCCATTTATTAGATTGTGAGAAAACAATGAAAAATACTGGATACTTCGGTCATATGTACAGTGATTATCATCCAGTGAAAATATCCAGTATTTTTTTATTGTTTTTTTCTTTGTCTAATAAAAGGATTTATCCCTATTTGAACTGTTATTTATCGTCATGGAAAGGCTGTGTGGTCTTCGAAAATACCTATTTCGTTTCTTTTTTTTTAATATCAATTTCAGTTTTATTTTTTTATTCTGAATAATTTCATTTTAATATAGGTGGGATATCCAGAACCACACGTGGCTTGTAACTGAAGCTTTACATCCTTTAGTTGTTGAAGTAGACTTTCAGAGAGGCGGCAAAACGATTTTCAAGTCGGTCAATTTCGCTGGTTACATTGGTGTCCTGACCGGAATGAAGCCTGTAAGTTACGATTTTTTTTTCGTTTACGCACGCTGCTATTTTATTATTCATTACTTTTTTTTTCTTTTTACTAAATTCACGCTATATAAAACTTGTTCAATTTCTCTAGTATTTATGAAGAAAAGGTTTTTAATTATTTGCAACAAGCTTGAGGAATGTTATGGCTTCATATGAAAAGTTCGGGACCTATCTGACCCTAAAAGTCCATAAAAAAATAATCACAGAGAATTTGCTAAATTATTAATGTGGAGAATATTTTAAAGTGTATTTTACAATAAACTTGTTCAGATTGTCTTCTAAAAATGTTATTTGTGTTTTATGAAACAACAGAAATTTTCAAATGAAAAAAAAAAAAAAAAAAAAAAAAAAAAAAAAAAGAGTCAGTCAACTGATTTGATGCTAAGACTCCCAAAAACATCAACTGCGGGTTTCATTGGGTTTGCTTTGAAATAATCAGATCTTAAAGACTTTAAAATCTTCTCTTTAATTTTTAAAATATCAGATGCTAAATCAATCAATCAATCAATCAATTTATTAATACTAAAAAAAAAAAAAACAATTACAAACTTAAAATTTAAACACGCCCAAGATGCTAAGCTTGTACAGGGCCAACAAAACAAATAAGACACTATTATAAAGCACTAAAAAAAAAAAAAAAAAAAAAAAAAAAAATTAGATAAGAGAAATTTATGAAAATAGGAGAAATAATAGGAGAAAATAGGAGAATTATTTGAAATATATTTAATTAAAAAAAAAAAGAAAAAAAAAAAGAATACATAAATGTGGATAGAATGCAAAAAATTAAGAAAAAAGGGGGAAAATACTATACTGGAAATACCCAGCGAGAAAGTGCCTTTGCAGAAAGAGATAGAGGGACATCAGGAGGGATGGAGTTCCATAGTAAAATAGATTGATAAACAGGAGACCTCTGACCTGCTGTCGATGAACGCTTAGGTAAAATGAACCTTCGATAAGAGCTACGTAAAGAAGAAGAATACCTACCTGAGCCTGACAGAAAGAAAAACTGCTGCAGAGATGGTGGGAGTCTACCTAGAAAAGCAGAATGTGCTAAATAAAGGTAACTTTTACCCACAATACGATCCAGCGGAGCTATTCCAGTATCATTATAAAGATCAGAGGAAGGGTAAAAACGAGGAAGAAGAAAAGTAGCCTTCACTGCCCTATTTTGGGCTCTTTGAAGTGAGCAGAGAAGAGATTTATTAGTACTACCCCAGACAGAACATCAATAAGAAAGGTAAGGAAAAATAAAAGCATAATAAAGAGAAAGCATAACATCAGGGGGAAGAAATGAGTTAACCCTGTATAACATTGAAGATTGGCGGAGGACAAGGGAACAGGTATGAGTTAGATGGGGTTTAAAAGAAAGAAAACAGTCAAGATACACTCCAAGAAATTTCACTATAGTAGCTTGTGGTATAATATCATTCCCATAAGTCAGGATGGTTGGTTCCCCTGCGTCTCTCATACGATAAGGGGTTCTAAAGTGTACAATGGCACTTTTTTGGCTGTTGACAGTCATACCATTTGACCAGCACCAATCTTTTACTTTATCAAGAAGACCTTGAGCTAGGGAAATGGCAGATGGCAGGTCCACTGCAGCACTGAAGAAGTTACTGTCATCAGCAAAAAGTATAGGGTGCACAAGGGGATGAAGACCATCAACAAGATCATTAATATAAATTAAAAACAAAAGTGGTCCAAGCACAGAGCCCTGTGGAACACCTTTCACAATAGGCAAGGAAGAGGAAGAAGTACCATTAACCGAAACATACTGAGATCTCCCTGACAGGTAAGACCTAAACCATTCAAGTGGGACTCCAGGCACTCCAAATGAAGATAATTTAGACAAAAGAACAGAGTGAACGACCATATCAAATGCCTTTGAAAAGTCAAGAAATAGACCCAAAGCACACAAGCCCTTGTCAAGATTAACACGCACAAACTCTGTTGCATCTGAAAGTGCATGCAAGGTAGAGAAACTGGGACGAAAGCCATACTGATGGTTAGTTATGAGAGAATTATAATGCTCTTTCCTTTTGTATTACTCGAACTCCGAATGCACAAGAAATATATACAGCTCGAACCCCTTATGTTACATTTATTGCTAAAAACGATAGAGACAATAACAACAATTAATAGATTAAACCCTCTTATCATCACAACTAAATTTAAATACAACCTAACCTATAATACCCAGTAATCAAAGAGTATGGCAACTTATAATAGTTGACCATGGCGTTAGGTTAAAAACGAATCATCAATCCCATCTAGTGTTTGGCGTTTCTTTGTATTTTGTCAAGCTTTATAATAATGTTTTTTTCTTCAGAAACTGAGATCAAATGCTTATTACTAAACTAATTTTGCTATTTATACTAACTTTGCCTTATTATTACACTGAAAAAAAAAATGCTAAGAAGCACTAAACGCTAGATGGGGTTGATGATTTTTTGTCGGCGCTAGCCCCAGTTTCTAGCCTTATAAATCACCAATACTCTTTTGCCTAACAATGATCAATGTGCTTCATACTTACTCTGAGGAACCTGTCCGACTATCAATTAGTATATTAAAACGCTCCTGGTTGCAGCCGGTTATCAGCCATTGTTGCGAGGTATCAGTCACACTCATCATCTCACATAGTTTGTCCAACCTAACATAATATCTCGTAGATCCTTCTGTGTTTTGTTAAATCTTTCGAATCCTTCAATATTTTCTTTAAGACAAAAATTTTTGTTCAGATGTTCGTTGAGTTTCATTCATGTACACAAACGTTGGACATATATGGTCTTTTACTGGTCTTCATATAGTATTCATATAGTATATTTTTTTTTATAACATTCTTATATATTGTCTTCTTTCTCGTAATATATATCTTCTTAATTTTACTTTATATAACTTGTAAGTGTCCATAACGCTCAGCCAGTCACTAATCTGAAAATAATCAAGTGATGCTATATAAGGAGCAACAATTTGTTCTGAGTAACATTTATAGTCAGAGTTAGATTGTTTTCAGATGCTCAGTAGGAAGTACACTTTTTTTTAACCTGAGGCCTAAAGGCAAGTGAGTATATCTCATTATAGAAATTGCTTACAGTCAGTCGGTTTCATTAAAAGGGAGACGAATTTCATTCGTAGTTTGATACATAGGCCTATACCCTGTTTTGTCTCATGGCTGGGGTTTGAGTTGAACTTTCGGAAATTGCTTTTTGGGAGGGAGGTAAAGGGACGTAGAATTGTGTATTGTGGGGAAGAGGGCAAACTGTTTTTTCTCTGGTCTTCATAAAAGAGTATACGTTACGGTTTTCAGCTTTTTTTATGCCTGTTGTCCGACAGGTGGCTGTGTCTTGTCTTTGGCTTAATTAAATTTATAAAAAGACAATTTTTTTTTTCAACTGGAAGTAAGAAGCAAAATTAAAATTTAGAACCAACATAAATTATTATGTAATTGATGGGGGTTGCCCCCTCCTCAATACCTCGCTCTTTACGCTAAAGTTTTTTAGTACCTTTAAAAAAGTTTCTTAAAGTTCTAATTAAACGGTCCTTATGTTTCAGGACTGGTTCTTAAGGAATGGGGGTAAAAAGTCAAACTTAAGCGTAAAGAACGAGATATTGAAAAGGGGGCAAACCCCCTCATATACGTAATAATTTCTATTCGTTTTAAGTTTTAATGTTGCTCCTTACTTTCAGTTGAAAAATTTGATCTTTTTAAATATAATTTCTTATTGTTTTTTGGATAGTACCGGAAAATCCGGCTCCCCCTACGTGGGAAATTCCCTCCCCCAACGGATAACCCCTCCATTGAAAGTTAGTCCAACGTAAAATACTCCCCCCTGGTCAAGAAAATTTTCCCCGGACAATTCCACTCTCGCTGAAAATTACTCCAGGAAAATATTCTGCGGACGATTGCACCTACAAATTCTTCTTAGCTCACTTTCATTTGGAAAAGACTTTAATTTTTATCCGTTTTTCTAATCATACCGGAAATCTCCCTCCGTTTAAAATTTTTCATGGACCCCCCCCCCCCAGTGGAAAGTTGCTCCTGCGGAATATTCATCCATGAGGAATATTTCCCTTTTTAAAATCTCCCCCTCCCCCCACGAAAAAATTGTTTAGACCGTTATAACTCCGCTAAAAATGTCCCCGGACATTTCCCCCAGAGCATCTCCACATGTAAAATTAGAGTCGCTAAGGAGAAAGAGAGACAAATAAATCGAATTTCCTATAGGAATTCTGACAATTTCCCCCAGTGTAAAATTTCCCCTGAAAAGCTCACCCCTAGAAACTTCTCTCCCAATGGAAAATTCTTACCATAGAAAATCCATCCCTAGGAAATCCCCCCCCCCCCAAAAAAAAGCTTCGTATATTTCCCAATAACAAGTACTATATGGACAAATTTCATAACTTGCAGCCCTTCCTCCGGGGTTGTGAGGGAGTCATTTCATCCCCAAAGGCATAGTTATTGGACCTTTCAACCATGCTGAACAAAATGGCTATCTAAAAATTTTGATCGGACGACTTTAAGGAAAAAGGGCGTGGGAGGGTGGCCAGTTGCCCTCCAATGTTTTTAGTCATTTTAAAAGTACCCTAGAACTTTTAATTTCCGTCAAAATGAGACCTTTTCTAATCTTTTAAAACCATTAGTTCGACACGATTACCCCTGAGAACAACAAAGAAAAAACAAATAAATACGTATCCATGATCTATTTTCTGGTAAAAAAAAAATTACAAAATTCCACATTTTCGCTGATAGGACCTCTACAGTAGGGTTCTCTGATGTGCTGAAACGGATTGTGTGAATTTCATTAAGATTATTTTGACTTTTTGGGGGTGTTTTCCCCCTTTTTCGAAAATCAGGCATTTTTCTCGGGCTCGTAGCTTTTGATGGGTGACATTAAACTTAATGCATCTTATATATTTGGAATGAGCATAAAAAGCCAATTCTTTCGATATGCCCATTGCTACCAAAATTCTGTTTTTTAAAGTTTCGGTTACTATTGGGCTGAGTTGCTCTTTACTTAAAGTTCGTTACCACGAAGTGTTTGATATGCAATGTGTAAAATCGTAGCTGAAGAAATAAACGCATTTAAAGAACTTAGACCAACATTGGAACTATAAATCGGCCAAATATCTAGACACCATTTGTATTCTCGATGCTCACGACATCGCTACCTCGGCTAAAGATGCAACTCATCTTAAACGATAACTCGCCACTGGAAGAGAGGCACTCAATGCCTCCTTAGGTATTGAATGCCTCATTCATACCCGAGTTTAAAGCAGCGTTTAAAGCTTAAACTTGGATATTTAAATTGAGGCTGAATGCTTCAAGTTTAACTGCGAGAGAGGGTGCATCTGCTTTGTTTTATGACAGGAAATGTATTGATAGTCCTGGCAGGTACCGATATTGGGTGTTTCAGCAGAAAGTAGCAACCTCTTTAGATTTTGTCATCCACCAAATCTACCTTCTGCTTTGGAAGAATAAAAAGTTCAGCGTTTTAAAAATTATCAAGTACGAGAGTGGATTGGGTCCCAGAAAAACAGCCTTGAACCTAACTACAGGGGGGGGGGAATCCAGAACAGCATATTGTACCGTATCTTTGCGGATCATTCTTTGGCAAAAAAAGTTCTTACCATCGTGTTGCATGTCTGTAAGGATCCTCTGTTAATAGCGGATGCAGCCCTCCTCAAGCTGGCATCAAGTGTAACTTTCGAAGGAGCTAGTTACTCTAATGCTTAAGTTTGAACCTAAGACGAAGAAGACACGTGACTCAATAAATAAAAATATTAAATCTCCATATAATTTTGCAATTCCTAACTTACCTGTGATTTTTCGTTCAAACAGAAGTTTAGTTGTAAGTAAGTGAATACTTAGTTGTCGGAAGTTTCTTCTTGGATATTAATAGTTTTGGTTGATCACGTTTAGCACTTTAATGGGAAAGGGGTGAACCAGTAAATAGGTTGTCGTGGGGTGTATTTTCAAGAATCTTAGTGTTAAAAATAAAACTTAATGCGTATTCATGAAAGACATACCAGATGCACATATTGCTTACTTCTATAGTTGCTAATTTGTTTTTTGTTTTTTTAAAGTCGTCATTTTACAAGATGAAGCAAAAAGCAATATTATTGACTTACGGACTCTCACTAGTTAAGATATTTCGCTTTGCAAATAAATTAAATATACCTTTTTTCAATTATTTAAAGAGAGTGGTCGCAGATTGTATGTGTTCCGTTTTATCAGTAAACGTATGGCGTTTATACAAACGATCGTGTTTTATCTCTCAATTAATTATGGCTTTGTTATATTTAAGGACGCGTTTTCAATTTCTCTCGATGAAAGATTTCAACTGAATGGCGGTTATATCGGTATTCTGGAATGGATTTTTGGGAAGAGAGACCAGAAGTGGGCTGGTTTCCTTCTTCGTGAAATCATGGAAAAAGTTCCAAATTACGAAACTGCAGTTGAAAAAGCCTCTAATGCTCCCTTACTAGCACCAGTTTATTTCATCATAAGTGGTACAAAGCCCGGAGAGGTAAGTAACTATCTGTGAATTTCAGTTATCAAAGAACTAAGTGTCCGATATTTCGGCAGCATTAAGCCCTATCTTAAGCGAGTTTACTGCCTTTTATCTGTGGACAATTTTTATAAGGGTCGTATTTTTGTGGGTAATAACGCAGACAAGGTGGACAGCGCTACTAATGTTAAAATAGACCACTTTTATATTTTCCTTATTCAACTTAGTCTTGAAGTAATACCCCGTTGAAAGTTCAGAATGGCTATTGGTCCGAAAGAAAGTAAGTCCCCTCTGATCTTCTTGATATCTACTAATTAGGAGACTTTTTAAATCAGGGGAATGCATATTCTCTTTCAATTTTCTTGATAAATCTATCTTTTGAATCTGGGGTATTTCCAGCTACTATTAAATGGTCTACAGTTATGGTTCTTTACAAAGGATTTCAAACCGGATTTCTTCCATGATTTCCAGTTTGGCTTTCAGACAAAACACTACTGAACATGCATGTGACTGAACTTGACTTATTCACTCTGCTCTAGATTCTGGTCTACTTCCTGCTGCTTTGTTTTTGGATGCTCGGAAGGCTTTTGATTCTCTGACACATCATATTCTTCTTGGAAAACTTTCTTACTTTGGTGTACTGTCAAATGCCCATTCTTGATTCTTGTCATATTTGTCGAGACGTGTTATCTCGATGGGTAAATCTTTTCATGATACTTATCCGGTTGAATTCGGAGTACCTCAAGGATGGGTTTTGGGTTAGACTTGATTTTTAATTTATGTTTATAACCTTTTCTTTGCAATTAGAAATGGTATATCGAAAGTGTGTTGCGTCTTTGTCAAGAAGCCAATCAGGATTTCTCGACGCATGAATCTGGATCTGGTGATGGTCTTGTGGCTTTCAAAGGTGATAGCACCCTAAGCACTTTGGCCAAAGATGAGTCTAGTCTGTGGCTGAACCTGATATTTCTTTTCGAGCGTGATGTGTTGTGGTTTAAGGTGAACCATCTTGTATTAAACTTTTTCAAATCTATGCTTCTTATTTTTTCGAGAGTCTTTCAAGCTTGCCCTGGTACGAAAGAAATCTGGACCTCTCGAGGATTCATCTCTAGACATCATGGTGGTTTTTTACGTTTGCTGGGAATTCTGGTAGAGGAAAATATATCATTTAAACACCATAATGATATTATCACTCTAAAGGTGGCAAGAAATCTCGTTCTTCGGAAGTTTAGGCACTCGCTTCCTAGTCGTATTCTTAAACTTATTTTTCTTCATTGATTCAATCGTATGTTTCTTATTGTCCGCTAATATGGATGTCTACACATCGGTTTTCTGGTCGTTTGCTTTCTTCTGTCCATGAGAGGGCCATAAAAATTATTAAAGAGACGAATGTTTCTTTAATCAAGCCTCTTCTAAATCTTCGGTCTTTGTATCTTGCATACTGTGCATATTTTGCTTTTTCTTTAGTCCACTGGCAAC
Organism: Artemia sp. Qi Xiang Cuo; assembly: GCF_049724085.1. Classification (NCBI taxonomy): domain Eukaryota; kingdom Metazoa; phylum Arthropoda; class Branchiopoda; order Anostraca; family Artemiidae; genus Artemia; species Artemia sp. Qi Xiang Cuo. The sequence continues at coordinate 40,735,180 of NC_142809.1, forward strand.
TGCTAGCTGTTTTCAAGAGTCCAACTTTTCTTTCTGATTTTTCTTCATATGCCCTTCGAAATGCCACTGATGTAAGTGCCACTTCTATGTGGTGCAATCGGTCCGAATTTAATCCCGCAACCACAAGTTTAAATGTAGGGAACTCGCTACCAGCTGCAGCAAGAGGTTGTCATTCGTTTGGGACTTTCAGAAAATTGGTACAGGGTTTTCTTTCAGAAGAGTTCAATTTATATGATAAAAATGAAAATGTAAGTTTAATAGTAAATTGAAATTTTTTTTATTTATTATTGTTGATATATTGTTGATATAATCGTGATGTGTTTTGATAATCATAATTACGTTTGGTATTATGAAGATAGAGTTGTTGGAGGGGAGTTGGCCTGTGCTGATCAGATTCATATTACCTTGAAATGTGATTGTTGCGGTTTGGCTTCTCGCGTTGCATGGTCCCAAAACTATTAGTGAAATACAGGCTGCTGATTATTTTACGATTTACTATATGTTTATTCTTTCTCCCTTCTTTCCTGTTTCCCTGACCGTGGAACTTTTCGGGGGGAGGGGGGATGGCAGATGTCGTTTTTTGTGTATTTTGTGATTTTTTGTTGTTGAAGAAATGAATTCTAAACGCTCTTATGTATGAATTAAAGCGTGGCAATATTTTTTTTTTTCGAAATTTGTGCATAAGCTTCCTGGAGTGTAAGCATCTTTTTGAACACTTTTGCACCAATTGCGATGGGATTTTCAACAAAAACCGTCTAAGTCATATTTTCAAATTTTATGATAGCCTTAAAAAAAAGAAGTTTCAGCGAGAAAACTTATCCGTCGGTGTTTGAGTAAATAAAGCAATCTGACTGGGAATTCCAGTCAGCGACTAAGGTTGCTGTAGCTGTTTAGAAATTATTTGAAATGGATTTTTTTCTAGTTTGAATCGATTTTTTGGTCGAATTGAATTTTGTTTTTTTCAGATTGAAATTTCAAATCGAATTACAAATTTATTGTTGAGTGAGGAAAGAAAAATGGTACAATCCATCCGCCCAAAACTTTACGTGAGAGCGAGAATGTGTCTCAAATTCCAATTCCGCTAAAAATGTGATTTAGAACTTTTTTTTTGCGTAGTGAATTTCTACTGAACTAGGATTGTTTTTATTTGCCATATCTCAGTAATGTTCCAAAAAAATAAAAACAGGCGAGTTTTAAGAATCTTAATGTAAAAATACGCATAAGTTTTGACACTTAGGAGTCGAGGGGGGCTGTCCCAGAGATCCATTCCCTTTGCCCTTGCCTCATGACATCCCTCATCCATCGTACATTTAGAAATAGGTCAATATAGATTCTGTGCTTTTCTGACTGAGTAAAAATTTACTTACTTTGTATTTGTACTTGTTGTGGGATCAGATTCGAATGCCCCCCTGAAGACTCCGTATGGTTTTCTCCCATCTATCGCAATCTTGTACCAGCTCTTTGGCGAACCGGGTCCAGCAGCTCTCCCTTCTTCTTCCAACCTTCAAAATCCGCCAATGGGTTCAAGGTCATTTATAACAGATGTCCACCAATTTTCAATTGAACACCTGGCTGCCTACGCCAATCCGGCAAAGAAGCAGCTAGAAGTACTTATTTGATTATGCGGTCATTGGGTCTTCTCAGGACATGCCCAAGCCAAGGCAGTCTTCTTTGTTTGACAATCGTGGCGGTGGGTTGATCTTACAGCAGCAGCGGCACACATCAATATTTGAAATTTAGTCAGAGTATAGTATCCTAATGGTTTTTCGTAGACAGCAGTGGTCAAAGACTTCCAAATCATGGACATGAAGAACCTTCAATGGCTAAGACTCAACTGCATAGAAGAGGACTGGTCTAATAGCAGCATAAAAAACACAAATTGTTGTCTTCATGCTGATGTCCCGCCAGTACTACAAATAGTGGTAGAGGTGTTCGAAGCTCTACCACTATTTGTAGTGGTAGGGCTTGTAGGCTTAGGCTTGTTTTGATTCTGTTATGTACGTCAATGTCGGAGCCTCCCCAAGAGTCTATTAGTGAACCAAGGTGAGTGAAGCTATGGACTTTCTCCTAGTCTTGTCTGTAAACTAGAAGCTGATACTCTGACTGTATATTTAGGTCCGTGACTTTAGTTTAGGCCGTGTTGATCTTAATACCCAACAGTTGATACAAATAAGCTGTTTCATTTACCATTGCTTGGACCGTTGCTAGATCAGCAGGAAGAGCGATAATGTCATCGGCGTAGTCCAGGTCAGAAATCTTAATGTCCGATTCTGTAACGGCACCGTCAAAAATCAAGAATGCTCTTTCTAGAATCCATTCTATGAATTCGAGGGTGCTAATCCAGACTGATCAAGGAACACAACTGTTGCTACTTCGTGTGCTAATATATGCTCTATCTCACCATTAAAGTTTTTAATCTTGCCCATCTTGTCGTAGATCGTGAGTCTTGTTAGTAGAGATAACCTTTAGGTTCGGCACAATCTACTCAAAAAATATTCCTTTTTCATGGTTCTGCACGTTTTCTGGGAGACTTCATCGATCTCTTCGTGAATGTTCAAAAAAAGATAGCAAAATTTACCAATTATTAGTCAGCACTTTGATGCGAAGTCAGATAGTTAAAAGCTAATTTTTCTTAGTTTCTTTCCGTTCTAGGTCCTTTTTTCCATGCATACGGACTTGTAATTAAATTCACATTTACTTTAAATTTACTTGCTTTTAGAAAACGCCATCTATTTAAGGGTTTCTTGTAAATTTTGTGGGAAACTTAAGGTTCATATACAACATAATTGGTCTTTCTTCTAATTATATCTTGCTCTCATAAGATAGAAGTTTTACATTTTGAAACAGATAAAAATTCATGTGAATGTTAAAATTTAACCAATATTTTAGCAAAATAATTAATCTTACGATAAAACAAAACATCCACAGGTGTAAGTGTTTGTTAATTTCAGCTAAAATGTCGATTAATATTTTAGTCTATTGTATAAATAGTTTATGTTGGAAAATATTCGGTTTTGTGTGTACCGTTATGCCTTCTTCTTTGAATCGCTGGATAAAATTAGAATTTGTGGAGCGGACTATTCAACCCATATTTGAAATAGTCTGCCGAATCACTTTTGTACTAGAAATAAGCAGTCATTTTAGTTTGTGGGATATAGTAACATTCAAAATTCCATACTGAGAATCCTCGATTGCATTCGTCAAAAATCGTACTTGAAAAAAAAATATCGAATTACTTCTAAAGTAGAAATTATAATTAAAACTATTGGTGTGGACAAATCATTGTTACAATCTATGGTCACAAATATTGTCATAAGCTATGAATATGGAAACTAGAATTAAATAAATAAATAATAAAAAACAGGGAATAAACAAGAAAAATAAAACAAACTATAGGATTCTATAACTAAAGAGGTTCAAAGCCGATAAAATTCTTACAAAAGGATAAATATCATACTGCAGATACTGGAAGGAAACTTTATGGCATTTAAAAAATAGGTGGAAAAATATGCTTGGCTGGTTTTATTTAATGACAGAGATAACCCAAATAGAACTTAATTTAACCTGATTATTGTTTTGGGTTTCATTCGAGCTCCTTTGACTCGAACTTTGATTGTTGTTTGTTATCAATCTGTTGAGGAAATTTGTTTTTAAAATATCCTGTAAAAGAAAGACCTTTTGTTCAAATAAATGCAAAATGTAGGCTATGTGTGACACGTCAAAATGAATTGACAAAAACCGATGAAACTGAAAAGAATTAGATTTTTGGCACTTGTTTATGGTTTTCATAGGAGTTAAAAGCACCAGCGCTACAAGTAGGTTTAGCGGCAGGTAGATGCACTGGATTTGTTTTGGGAGGAGGGAAGGCAACTCTGAAAACAAGAAAAATATACGAGTCCCTATAATGCTGAAAAAGTTACAGGGATATGTAATATGCAAGAAAGTGTGGAGACAATTGTAAAAATATGAGATTTCAAGGGGGGGCTAGGTCAGAAACCTATCCCCTGCTTGTTTGCTTTTATAGCTGTTCATTGTCAATTTCAAAACCCATTTGGCCAGATTGAGAACCACTAGATGGCATTTATGATTTTTGTCGTAAAATCCACATGAGGGTGCAGTCTTCTAAGTTTCTCGCTTAAAAAATATTTAATATTGATAGAAAAACTTATTCTTCCATCTCGGAATACCAATACCGAAGTTTTATGAAATTTCCTTCTGAACAGACAATGTTAAAGACCACTCAAGGGCTTCAGCATTCACATCTTAAAAACACATAAATGATGAAAATAATTAAATATGCATTTGAGAAGCTCAGCCATACATCAGCTAACCCATTGATAGCGGTACAGATAGAGTCAATCCCCAGGTCATTCCCATCGCCAAAGTCAGAAAATACCAGCGTTGGGATACTTTGATAACACAAAGTCAGCACTTATCAGAAATTGTTGCTTAAATTTGTGAAATTTCCTTCTGAACAGACAATGTTAAAGACCACTCAGGGCTTCAGCATTCACATCTTAAAAACACATAAATGATGAAAATAATTAAATATGCATTTGAGATGCTCAGCCATACATCAGCTAACCCATTGATAGCGGTACAGATAGAGTCAATCCCCAGGTCATTCCCATCGCCAAAGTCAGAAAATACCAGCGTTGGGATACTTTGATAACATAAAGTCAGCACTTATCAGAAATTGTTGCATAAATTTGTGTTTCTGGCCAGTATTTTGGTTAGGGGAATGATAAAAGACGGCGTTTACAATTAAATTGAAAGGGCGGGGAAGTTGAATTTGGTCTAAGGCTCAGCCACAGGATTTCATTTTAATCTTATAAGTTGGGGGTGGGGATGAGTTTAGGATGGAGGTTATCTTGGACAAAAAATAATATACCACCCCCTTTTTTTCCGAAAGGGTGACTGGGAGGGCGAAGTTTTATAAACTGAGTATAATCGCTGATTTTTAAGAAATCCGGGTTCTGGGACTGAACCTCTATAATATTTCATAAACTTTCACAGCTATAACATTGATTGGTACTGGTGCATTATGCGGGCATCGCTATATACTGTATCAAAGAAACCAGTGACGAAACTCGTCAAACTGCTATTTTATTAGCAGACTACGGGTGATTTGCTAGATAAATTGATGGCAAAGCGTGGTTTCTCAATATTTAAACGATTGTTTTTTGGGCTCTAGGAGGGAGAAAGGTACCTACGTTAGGTTACGTATTTAATATATGCTATGCTTTACCCCCCCCCCCCCCCCTATTTTGCAAAGATATAGACCAAATTTGTTTATAAACTATTATATATTCATCCTATTGCATTTCATTAGCATTAACCAAACTTGACTTCTTCGCAGTGCCCGCATAATGCACCAGTACCCATTGATTTTATAAATTTGAGAGATACTCTCGAGTTCAGTAATCTTGTCAAAATTCAAGCTCTCAGTATTGGTAAGTAGGAAAGTTGGAAATTTAAAACAATTTGGGTACTGGGATTGTTTTCCAATTCGGGATGGAGTTATTTGGGATTGAAGCTTATGGGAAGGATACTGAGGGCAAGGGGATGGTATTGAGGCACTATTTTTAGCAGTTGAGGAGGAAGGTTTGGAGGGACATGAGTTAAAAATAAAACACTGGTCTACACTAGAGTCACGTAATTCGATGCTTCCATAACCTGAAGTACCTGGGGACCAATGGATGTAAGTAGGGTATTCTTTGTGGCCATAGAATACGGTGGGGGTCTTATTCCCTGGACTGAGCTGGTAGTGGTGCTTCAATGGACATATATGATATATTGTCCCCTAATGTGCTAAAAAAAATTATATTAATAAGCTTCTGTGCTATTTTTCTTTATACTTATTGAACTTTATCTTCATCGCTTTGTATTTGCTAGTTCCTTCTTTATTTCGATCACAGGGAGTGGCGGATGTTAAAGATAAGTTGAAACTAGGGTTTGTTAATGTTGTCCCAAACTGCAACATTTCACAATGGTAAAGCACAGGCTAAACAGGCTAAACTCTAGCTTTTGTGATCGCGCCGTTCTATTTGCTGCTGATACGATACATTTTTTCAGTTTTTATATATTTTTATATTTAACATTCTGGTTTGGCCCGTACGATATCATAGATATTAAGAGTTTGTATTTCAGTTATTACAATTTTGTGTTGTACCTGCTTTGGAATGCGGCAATAGAAAAATTAAGGGATGAGGTGGCGTACTTGATGTTTGAAGTTGTTTCGTCAGGCAAAGCCTTAAGCTCAAAATAAGTTTTTACTCTATTTTGCGTGCTCATCAACCGCTTATGTGGGTAATTATCGCTTTTTTTTTTTTTTTTTTTTTTTTTTTTTTTTTTTTTTTTGATAGCCCAGTTTGTTTTTGTTGTGAATTTGTTTACTTTTATTTTTGGTATTACTCCCCTTCTTAGTGAGCAAGAAATAAATTACTTGTATTGCTACTATACTTCGCTTTCTATTTAATCCTAGGGTATGGTGATAACAAGAGACAGGAAGGAATATGACCTTTGGCGCTTGGGTCAGCCCAGTTTTCAACAAATATCTACTTGGTTCCTTGTCGAAACAAACTATGATCACTGGAAACGTCCCCCATTTTTTGACAACCGTCGTACACCGGCTATTCTTTGTCTTGATGAGCAAGGTCCAAAAAGAGCAGGTTGGGAAGGAATCTATCGAGCGTTGTCAACAAAACCTGTATTGAATAAGGTGAATGTTTTTAATTGGTGAAGCTATTTTGCTCATTTTACAAGCACTTTACATGCGTTAAAACATGTACACTATTGTACACTGTAGGTAAAATGTATGGTTACATTCAGGTCCAAGTTTACCAATAGGTAGACTAGGCCCGGGCCTAGGGGTGCCAAATGCCAGGTGCTGCAATAAATTATAACTGAGGGGATTTTTCTTAACAAAAACTGGACTGATATGATGTATCTTCATTGTGCCAGATGCACTCCGCCACCGCGTTGTTTTTTTCACAAAACGTGATTTTAAAACAACACAAGACTTCTATGGCCACTTATAAACTGTCAGATGTCTCCCAAGAATGGAAGCTTAGAATTTGGTATTGCCTCTCTCTTTCATTACTTTTGGCTCATTAGTTGTGTTCTGTTCATTGCTTCCACCATCCTGGAACTTTCTTGGGTTTCCCTGAAATCTCACAAAAACGGAGCAAAAAACGCTTGGGCCTAGCAACGTCAAAGCTTTAAATCTGGCCATGGTTACATTGCTTATATGATTAATATGAAAGCCTTAAAAGGGGCTCGTAAAAGTATGCAAATACATATGGCATAAGACCACGAATATCCAAGATCCTAGACAAATTGAAAAAAAAAACATTTGAAATGAAACTAAGCAACTATTTGACGTACCAAGAATAGTAAAAATGAGCCTTGTTATTTTAATTGGTTAAGTTGGAACTCACGCAGTCATATATATCTTGGCTAGATAAGAAACAACTCGAAAAGAAGAAAAAACAAGGATATTTACTGCCAGTTAAATGGAATTAGGTGATATAGAATTTATTTACTCAGCCAGGAAGGATGGGGTATATGGACAGGTAGTAGGCTCATGATGAATAAGGAAGCTGCTAATGTCCTGTTTAAGTTGGGACTGTTATTTTGATTGCTTACCGCTCATTTTATGACAAAAATGTACAGGGTATCACTTGTAGTAGAATATGCCGCTCTAGAACCGAGTGACGGAGATAGTAGTGACTCAGATGAATTTTGCTTAAAGTTACAGGCACAAATAGACAGGGTCCCAGGTAGAAATAAGGCGTTTTTTTTTGGAGTTTGTAAAGCCTAGATCGGTAGAAATAAGGACAGATGGTATCCTAGCCTGACGTTGGTAGACTCCAGGATGAGAATTTGAGAGAAACTTTCCAGGAAGAGTTGAATACTAAATCGAAGAGTTTAAAATTTGACAATGGAGAAGTTCGATGGAATAATTTTAGCAAAATAATTTCTAAAGTTGCTGGTAGTTAGGGAAGAAAGTTAGGAACGCAGCTAGGTATATTACTGAAAATGCTTTATGTTTAATAGAGAGAAGGGGCTTAGTACAAAAATTATCTGAGTGATAGATCATATGAAAATAAGAGGAATGTAAAGAAAGTGGAGAAAGTATTAAAAAATGAAATAAGGAGGTGTGAAGTGGAGGCCATAGGTAACCTTGCCGGGATCTGGAACTACTGGAAGATAAAGCTAGACGGCATAATAGTAAAATATTGTACCGGCATGTTGATTAATTGAGAAGTAGTCAATCCAGAGTTGTCCCAGTTAAAAATAAGAACGGGGCCACAATTAGTGATAAAAGAGGAGTTAAAGAGAGACGGACAGAATATTTTGAGAATATACTTCAATTTTTCCTCGTTTTTCAGAAGTCGCACCATCGGTTTTGAAGCATTTTGGGATACTGATTTTGCCCCGAACTGACAGTATTCCATATTTGAAAGTGTGAGATTCAATTTTTCCTCGTTTTTCAGAAGTCGCACAATCGGTTTTGAAGCATTTTGGGATACTTAATTTGCCCGGAACTGACAGTATTTCATGTTTGAAAGTGTGAGATCCAATTTTTAATCGTTTTTCAGAAGTAACACAATCAGTTTTGAAGCATTTTGGGATACTTATTTTGCCCGGAAGTGACAGTATTCCATGTTTGAAAGTGTGAGATTCAATTTTTCCTCGTTTTCAGAAGTCGCACAATCGGTTTTGAAGCATTTTGGGATACTTAATTTGCTCGGAACTGACAGTATTCCATGTTTGAAAGTGTGAGATTCAATTTTTCCTCGTTTTTCAGAAGTCGCACAATCGGTTTTGAAGCATTTTGGGATACTTATTTTGCCCGGAACTGACAATATTCCATGTTTGAAAGTGTGAGATTCAATTATTCCTCGTTTTTTAGAAGTCGCACGATTGGTTTTGAAGCATTTCCAGATACTTATTTTGCCCGGAACTGACAGTATTCCATGTTTGAAAGTGTGAGATTCCATTTTTCCTCGTTTTTCAGAAGTCGCACAATCGGTTTTGAAGCATTTCCGGATTTTTATTTTGCCCAGGACTGACAGTACTCCATGTTTGAAAGTGTGAGATTCAATTTTTCCTCGTTTTTCAGAAGTCGCACAATCGGTTTTGAAGCATTTTGGGATACTTATTTTGCCCGGAACTGACAGTATTCCATGTTTGAAAGTGTGAGATTCAATTTTTCCTCGTTTTTTAGAAGTCGCACAATCGGTTTCGAAGCATTTTCGGATACTTATTTTGCCCGGAACTGACAGTATTCCAAGTTTGAAAGTGTGAGATTCAATTTTTCCTGGTTTTCCAGAAGTCGCACGATTGGTTTTGAAGCATTTCCGGATACTTATTTTGCCCGGAACTGACAGTATTCCAGATTCAGATTAAGATTCAATAGGGTTTAATTAAAACAAATAGAAATAAATAAAAAAAAATAAACTTCTCTATGCAAAAAAATGCACGTTGAGTCCCTTAAAAAAATAACGATTCCTCCTAATCACGCTTTACGACTCTCGCCTTACTCCTCAACACAACCACATCCCTCAACCATACAAATCACTATCTAAGAGATTCCCCCCCTTCCTCCCCAAAAGCACAGCTACCCTAACCATACAAAAAAAATCAATAAATAAATAAATAAATAAAAAAAAAAAAAAAAAGCAAACAAACCGAGATAATAATGATAAAAAAAAAAAAAAAAAAAAAAAAAAAATCTCAATTATTATGGGATACCTATTTTGCCCGGAACTCACTGTATTCCATGTTTGAAAGTGTGAGATTCAATTTTTCCTCATTTTTCAGAAGTCGCACAATCGGTTTTGAAGCATTTTGGGATACTTATTTTGCCCGGAACTCACAGTATTCCATGTTTGAAAGTGTGAGATTTAATTTGTACTCGTTTTTCAGAAGCTGCACAATCGGTTTTGAAGCATTTTGGGATACTTATTTTACCCGGAACTGACAGTACTCCATGTTTGAAAGTGTGAGATTCAATTTTTCCTCGTTTTTCAGAAGTCGCACAATCGGTTTTGAAGCATTTTGGGATACTTATTTTGCCCGGAACTGACAGTATTCCATGTTTGAAAGTGTGAGATTCAATTTTTCCTCGTTTTTGAGAAGTCGCACAATCGGTTTCGAAGCATTTTCGGATACTTATTTTGCCCGGAACTGACAGTATTCCATGTTTGAAAGTGTGAGATTCAATTTTTCCTGGTTTTCCAGAAGTCGCACGATTGGTTTTGAAGCATTTCCGGATACTTATTTTGCCCGGAACTGACAGTATTCCATCTTTGAAAGTGTGAAATTCAATTTTTCCTCGTTTTTCAGAAGTCGCACAATCGGCTTTGAAGCATTTCCAGATACTTATTTTGCCCGGAACTGACAGTATTCCACGTTTGAAAGTGTGAGATTCAATTTTTCCTCGTTTTTCAGAAGTCGCACGATTGGTTTTGAAGCATTTTGGGATACTTATTTTACCCGGAACTGACAGTATTCCATGTTTGAAAGTGTGAGATTCAATTTTTCCTCGTTTTTCAGAAGTCGCACGATTGGTTTTGAAGCATTTTGCTTATTTTGCCCGGAACTGACAGTATTCCATCTTTGAAAGTGTGAGATTCAATTTTTCCTCGTTTTTCAGAAGTCGCAAAATCGGTTTTGAAGCATTTTGGGATACTTATTTTGCCCGGAACTGACAGTATTCCACGTTTGAAAGTGTGAGATTCAATTTTTCCTCGTTTTTCAGAAGCCGCACAATCGGTTTGGAAGCATTTTGGGATACTTATTTCGCCCGAAACTCACTGTATTCCATGTTTGAAAGTGTGAGATTCAATTTTTCCTCGTTTTTCAGAAGCCGCACAATCGGTTTGGAAGCATTTTGGGATACTTATTTTACCCGGAACTGACAGTATTCCATGTTTGAAAGTGTGAGATTCAATTTTTCTCGTTTTTCAGAAGTCGCAAAATCGGTTTTGAAGCATTTTGGGATACTTATTTTGCCCGGAACTCACTGTATTCCATGTTTGAAAGTGTGAGATTCTATTTTTTCGTCGTTTTTCAGAAGTCGCACAATCGGTTTTGAAGCATTTCGGGATACTTATTTTGCCCGGAACTGACAGTATTCCACGTTTGAAAGTGTGAGATTCAATTTTTCCTCGTTTTTCAGAAGTCGCACGATTGGTTTTGAAGCATTTTGGGATACTTATTTTGCCCGGAACTCACAGTATTCCATGTTTGAAAGTGTGAGATTCAATTTTTCTCGTTTTTCAGAAGTCGCACGATTGGTTTTGAAGCATTTTGGGATACTTATTTTACCCGGAACTGACAGTATTCCATGTTTGAAAGTGTGAGATTCAATTTTTCTCGTTTTTCAGAAGTCGCAAAATCGGTTTGGAAGCATTTTGGGATACTTATTTTACCCGGAACTGACAGTATTCCAAGTTTGAAAGTGTGAGATTCAATTTTTCTCGTTTTTCAGAAGTCGCAAAATCGGTTTTGAAGCATTTTGGGATACTTATTTTGCCCGGAACTGACAGTATTCCACGTTTGAAAGTGTGAGATTCAATTTTTCCTCATTTTTCAGAAGTCGCACAATCGGTTTTGAAGTATTTTGGGATACTTATTTTGCCCGGAACTCACTGTATTCCATGTTTGAAAGTGTGAGATTCTATTTTTCGTTGTTTTTCAGAAGTCGCACAATCGGTTTTGAAGCATTTTGGGATACTTATTTTGCCCGGAACTGACTGTATTCCATGTTTGAAAGTGTGAGATTTAATTTTTTCTCGTTTTTCAGAAGCCGCACAATCGGTTTTGAAGCATTTTGGGATACTTATTTTACCCGGAACTGACAGTATTCCATGTTTGAAAGTGTGAGATTCAATTTTTCCTCATTTGTCAGAAGTCGCACGATATGTTTTGAAGTATTTTGGGATACTTATTTTGCCCGGAACTCACTGTATTCCATGTTTGAAAGTGTGAGATTCTATTTTTCCTCGTTTTTCAGAAGTCGCACAATCGGTTTTGAAGCATTTCGGGATACTTATTTTGCCCGGAACTGACAGTAGTCCACGTTTGAAAGTGTGAGATTCAATTTTTCCTCTTTTTTCAGAAGTCGCACGATTGGTTTTGAAGCATTTTGGGATACTTATTTTGCCCGGAACTCACTGTATTCCATGTTTGAAAGTGTGAGATTCAATTTTTCCTCGTTTTTCAGAAGCCGCACAATCGGTTTTGAAGCATTTTGGGATACTTATTTTGCCCGGAACTGACAGTATTCCATGTTTGAAAGTGTGAGATTCAATTTTTCTCGTTTTTCAGAAGTCGCAAAATCGGTTTTGAAGCATTTTGGGATACTTATTTTACCCGGAACTGACAGTATTCCATGTTTGAAAGTGTGAGATTCAATTTTTCCTCGTTTTTCAGAAGCCGCACAATCGGTTTGGAAGCATTTTGGGATACTTATTTCGCCCGGAACTGACAGTATTCCATGTTTGAAAGTGTGAGATTCAATTTTTCCTCATTTTTCAGAAGTCGCACAATCGGTTTTGAAGCATTTTGGGATACTTATTTTGCCCGGAACTCACTGTATTCCATGTTTGAAAGTGTGAGATTCAATTTTTCATCGTTTTTCAGAAGCCGCACAATCGGTTTTGAAGCATTTTGGGATACTTATTTTTCCCGGAACTGACAGTATTCCATGTTTGAAAGTGTGAGATTCAATTTTTCTCGTTTTTCAGAAGTCGCAAAATCGGTTTTGAAGCATTTTGGGATACTTATTTTACCCGGAACTGACAGTATTCCATGTTTGAAAGTGTGAGATTCAATTTTTCTCGTTTTTCAGAAGTCGCAAAATCGGTTTTGAAGCATTTTGGGATACTTATTTTGCCCGGAACTGACTGTATTCCACGTTTGAAAGTGTGAGATTCAATTTTTCCTCGTATTTCAGAAGCCGCACAATCGGTTTGGAAGCATTTTGGGATACTTATTTCGCCCGGAACTGACAGTATTCCATGTTTGAAAGTGTGAGATTCCATTTTTCCTCATTTTTCAGAAGTCGCACAATCGGTTTTGAAGTATTTTGGGATACTTATTTTGCCCGGAACTCACTGTATTCAATGTGTGAAAGTGTGAGCTTCTATTTTTCGTCGTTTTTCAGAAGTCGCAAAATCGGTTTTGAAGCATTTCGGGATACTTATTTTGCCCGGAACTGACAGTATTCCACGTTTGAAAGTGTGAGATTCAATTTTTCCTCGTATTTCAGAAGCCGCACAATCGGTTTGGAAGAATTTTGGGATACTTATTTCGCCCGGAACTGACAGTATTCCATGTTTGAAAGTGTGAGATTCTATTTTTCGTCATTTTTCAGAAGTCGCACTATTGGTTTTGAAGTATTTTGGGATAGTTATTTTGCCCGGAACTCACTGTATTCCATGTTTGAAAGTGTGAGATTCAATTTTTCCTCATTTTTCAGAAGCCGCACAATCGGTTTTGAAGCATTTTGGGATACTTATTTTACCCGGAACTGACAGTATTCCATGTTTGAAAGTGTGAGATTCAATTTTTCTCGTTTTTCAGAAGTCGCAAAATCGGTTTGGAAGCATTTTGGGATACTTATTTTACCCGGAACTGACAGTATTCCATGTTTGAAAGTGTGAGATTCAATTTTTCTCGTTTTTCAGAAGTCGCAAAATCGGTTTTGAAGTATTTTGGGATACTTATTTTACCCGGAACTGACAGTATTCCATGTTTGAAAGTGTGAGATTCAATTTTTCCTCATTTTTCAGAAGGCGCACAATCGGTTTTGAAGTATTTTGGGATACTTATTTTGCCCGGAACTCACTGTATTCCATGTTTGAAAGTGTGAGATTCTATTTTTCGTCGTTTTTCAGAAGTCGCACAATCGGTTTTGAAGTATTTCGGGATACTTATTTTACCCGGAACTGACAGTATTCCATGTTTGAAAGTGTGAGATTCAATTTTTCTCGTTTTTCAGAAGTCGCAAAATCGGTTTGGAAGCATTTTGGGATACTTATTTTGCCCGGAACTGACAGTATTCCATGTTTGAAAGTGTGAGATTCTATTTTTCGTCGTTTTTCAGAAGTCGCACAATCGGTTTTGAAGCATTTTGGGATACTTATTTTGCCCGGAACTGACAGTATTCCACGTTTGAAAGTGTGAGATTCAATTTTTCCTCGTTTTTCAGAAGCCGCACTATCGGTTTGGAAGCATTTTGGGATACTTATTTTGCCCGGAACTGACAGTATTCCATGTTTGAAAGTGTGAGATTCTATTTTTCGTCGTTTTTCAGAAGTCGCACAATCGGTTTTGAAGCATTTTGGGATACTTATTTTGCCCGGAACTCACTGTATTCCATGTTTGAAAGTGTGAGATTCTATTTTTCGTCGTTTTTCAGAAGCCGCACAATCGGTTTTGAAGCATTTTGGGATACTTATTTTACCCGGAACTGACAGTATTCCATGTTTGAAAGTGTGAGATTCAATTTTTCCTCATTTTTCAGAAGTCGCACGATTGGTTTTGAAGTATTTTGGGATACTTATTTGGCCCGGAACTCACTGTATTCCATGTTTGAAAGTGTGAGATTCTATTTTTCGTCGTTTTTCAGAAGTCGCACAATCGGTTTTGAAGCATTTCGGGATACTTATTTTGCCCGGAACTGACAGTATTCCAAGTTTGAAAGTGTGAGATTCAATTTTTCCTCTTTTTTCAGAAGTCGCACGATTGGTTTTGAAGCATTTTGGGATACTTATTTTGCCCGGAACTCACTGTATTCCATGTTTGAAAGTGTGAGATTCTATTTTTCGTCGTTTTTCAGAAGCCGCACAATCGGTTTTGAAGTATTTTGGGATACTTATTTTACCCGGAACTGACAGTATTCCATGTTTGAAAGTGTGAGATTCAATTTTTCCTCATTTTTCAGAAGTCGCACGATATGTTTTGAAGTATTTTGGGATACTTATTTTGCCCGGAACTCACTGTATTCCATGTTTGAAAGTGTGAGATTCAATTTTTCCTCATTTTTCAGAAGTCGCACAATCGGTTTTGAAGCATTTTGGGATACTTATTTTGCCCGGAACTCACTGTATTCCATGTTTGAAAGTGTGAGATTCAATTTTTCCTCGTTTTTCAGAAGCCGCACAATCGGTTTTGAAGTATTTTGGGATACTTATTTTGCCCGGAACTCACTGTATTCCATGTTTGAAAGTGTGAGATTCTATTTTTAGTCGTTTTTCAGAAGTCGCACAATCGGTTTTGAAGCATTTCGGGATACTTATTTTGCCCGGAACTGACTGTATTCCATGTTTGAAAGTGTGAGATATAATTTGTTCTCGTTTTTCAGAAGCCGCACAATCGGTTTTGAAGCATTTTGGGATACTTATTTTACCCGGAACTGACAGTATTCCATGTTTGAAAGTGTGAGATTCAATTTTTCTCGTTTTTCAGAAGTCGCACAATCGGTTTTGAAGCATTTTGGGATACTTAATTTGCCCGGAACTGACAGTATTCCATGTTTGAAAGTGTGAGATTCAATTTTCCTCGTTTTTCAGAAGTCGCACAATCGGTTTTGGACCATTTTGGGATACTTATTTTGCCCGGAACTGACAGCATTGGAACTGAACAATATTGGAACCCTGAAATGAGAGTGTGAGATTCAATCAGCATATAAGCACTCATTATATCTATATATTTAATATTTAATGCTCTTTATAGTACGAACAATCTGCATTATCTACTAAGAGAAATTTGTAAATCTACTAGAAAATTTGTATTTGAAGATATATGAATTTAAAATGCAGTTTCTAGTAATATAAGTGATTCATCCAGGAGGCAAAAAGTTTCTATTTTGACGTCATTTTTACTTTAAGAATAGTTTTGGTCAACCATTAAACGTCATCAGCCCTCTTAACACCCAGATAAAAATTCCAAATACCAGAGCGCTTAAATATAATGTCAGGACCACATCCAATGACACATCCAAGTCGTCTGCCTTTTTTGGTTTTGTTTCATAAATATGATGACGCGGAAAACTAAAAAAAAAAATATTTATTCCTAAACGAGTGTCGACTTGAAACATAATAAAACCTAAGAAAAGTATAAAACAGTAGGAGCAGTAAAACTTAAACGCTGACAACTCCATTTTTTTATCCAATTTTCCATATTTTCTAAGCTTGTCGTTCATTAAATAAATCCCTTCTTTAGTCGAGTGGTTCTCAACTCGTTACAGGTGTTCCCCCGTATTCGTGGTGGCCTAGTTCTCAATAAGTGACAAATTACCTGTAATATCCAGCTTTTGACTTACCTTTAATCCAATTATTAGGAAAAGTTTGGGTTTTCTGTCTTTGATTCTTGTTCCTTACCCGCTGACTTTGGTCAATTGCTCCTAAATTGTTTAACATTTTGAGTAATATTTCATTTAATTAAGGAATATTTCACTGAATTATTTCATTTGATTAAATTTCTTTTAACTATGGGATTCGTCAATCTGAGATCCTATCTCTTCCCTGAGCTTGAATTCCGATATTACTTAGAATTTTTAATAGAGAAGGATTTCAACTTTCTTGAAAAATATGAAAAACGTCCTTTTTTGATGATTTTAAACGTATTATTAATCTAAAAAACACTATATACAACATTTCAAAAACCCAATTCGGTAGATGGATAGGACTGAATCTCAGCTATGGAATTATAGCAAGATTTTCGTTTTTACTTGATACATTAAAACCTTAGAGAGCAAAAAAAAAAAAAAAAAAAAAAAATCAAAACGAAACCGGGAACATTAACGAATTAAAGGGAGATCTTCAACCGGGAACAGGGAACAGGAACAGGGAACATAATCATTAATTAAAAGGAAACCATAAACTGCAAACAGGGAGCAGAAACAGGGAATACAAACCTTAATTAAAAGGAAATCATAAACCGGGAACAGGGAACAGGAACAGGGAACATAATCATTAATTAAAAGGAATCCATAAACTGCAAACCGGGAGCAGAAAGAGGGAATACAGACCTTAATTAAAAGGAAATCATAAACCGAGAACAGGGAAAACCTTAATTAAAAGGAATTTTTAATGTTGATGAGCTAGCCTATCTGATGCCTTGATACATAATGAGCTATCCGATAATATTTACATTTCCCACCATTTTCTCTTATAAAGTTTTTACCATTAGTGTTCAAGTGTTTTCACTAAGTGTGTAAGGCGTATTTCTGTAAAGTACATACACAAAATTTTCTTCCATTATATTTTTTTCCTTTTAGATTTAAGTGGCAAATAAATAGGTTTATTACCAGCTTTGTGAACATGGGCTCCTCACTTGCACGTTGAATTTAAAAAAGAGGATTGAATCTGTAAAACGCATATTCGGGAACCTGCTTTTTACTACAACTGTATTTGTATACTTGTATTTCCCCAAATCATTAAAGACCCAAATTAATTTATTATTATTATTATTATCTTCTTTAGGCTTAAGTGATTCAGAAATAGCTTAATTTTCGTCATAGATCAGAGTCCGTCACTTAACTTGAGTGGCAGTCAAGGTCATCTGCCATCGCAAGTGGCTGTATGATTAACGTTCGGAGGACGACATTAGATTCTGACCTTCTGGGCGAAATTTTGAGTAAATTTTTCAAATTTTGTCATTATCTTTTTTTAGTCAAATTTTGAGGCAATATTTTTTAATTTAGTAATTATAACCATATGCCAACCATAAGAATTCAGAGCTTTGTCCATTTAATGGTTGTAAATTAGTTTGAAATTCTGCCTAGTTAGGGGGTTGAATTTTAGATCGCGTATTTTTTTTTTCGCTGCAATTATATCCTCGTGTATTATCATCGGATCTCTGCTTCTGTGCAAAGTTTTTAATCACTTGGAAACTGGGTTGAAAATCAGCCATTAAATTTCTTTTAAGACTGCTGAAAGAATACGAATCAACCAAATAAAAGTTTACAGTACGTTTTCTCGAAAATCGTTCATGGAAAAAAAAATGTTGAGCTTTTTAGTCCTGGTTTGCACCATGTTTCTTGAAGATTCAATATGTTGGTTGAAGATTCAGATAGATAGCGGTTCCAAACCGATTTTGGGGCATGCCCCACTTTGCCACTTAGGCATTTCCAGAATCCTGACGCTCCCTCGGTATATTTGAATTTTTTTTTCGCGTATTCACATGATGGAAGCTTAAAAGACCATTAAGATGGTGTCTTTTCACGGGCCGTCCTCTAGGCATATTTTATACTAATGAAAAATGTTGTTTGAATACAGCCTTTTTTACACAATGTATGACGCCATTGCAACACTGTCATGCATCTTTTTTGCTTTTTAAATGCATATGAATGTGACGTCATTAACATGCTTTTTTTCAAAATTAAGACTAAAGTAGAGTCAGCCAAAGAGTGTACGTCCTGCCCTAACCCACCAAAATATTGCAATGTCCCACCGGTGGGCCCTGCGCCCTACGTTGGGAATCACGTAGATAGATAGATAGAAGGTTGATAAAAGGTTAGATAGGATAGAAAGAAGATTCGGGATATTGAAGATTCAAGATTATTTAATTGGGAGATTCAGGGTGTTATTTATTAAAGATTTTATTTACAAAAAAAACAACATAATAAATAAAGTTTCAGCACTGGTCAGTAGAGAACACTGGGTGTGTGGACCATACACAAAAAAAAAAATCCCAACATAGAAAACAAAAACATATACAAGAGACAAAATAGGAGGCAACCCCACTGTGAGAGCACCGCAGCAAAATTAAGTACTAAATCCATTATTTGTGAACCCTGATATCAAGGCAAACAATAACTTGCGAAATGTGATATTTTAAAGAATAATGGCTTATGGGAAATTTATGCTAAGTGCAGCTTGTTTGCAATACTAGGGATCTGGTATGTGGTACTGGGGTAAAATTTGTTTCATCCGGAGTTAATTAGAGAAGGCAGTACTTGTTAGAATAGACATGGTGGACTAGAGAAAGGAAAATATCAATCATACAAAAACCATGGCAATAATTTGCCAAAGATTGAATTCCGCAATACCACAGTAGTGTATACCAGCTCTTTCAGTTATTTCAGTTTAAAGTATTCAGAAGCGAGTCAAAGAGCTTAATTATCACTCAAACCCTGTTCAGCGAGATTCTATTAAAACTCATCGCATCGGTAGTATATTGTGGATTTTTAGCAGGTCTACAAATGTTGAAAATGTCGAAACGATGATCTGAAGTGCATCAAATGAACTATATCGTCGTAAAATAGTCCAGCATCAGTCAAATACTGAAAAGTTGTTGCACTAAAGTGGCTAGGGGGTATATTTTTTTTTACTCGTATTGTGCGGAGTAACACCCATACCTCTTTTCTCGGGTTCTGTCTTTGACAAGAATCATGCACAAATATTGAAATATAATTTCGGTGTACTACTTAATACAGTACAAGTATTAGAATTTGTTAGAAAACTTTGTCAAGGGGTTCGTGAGACATATCTGGTTCGTTAGAACCAGATTATCATAAGATATACAAGGGTCAAACCTCGTATTTGGCCGGGATCCGTGTTTTTCAACCTGAGCTTATTTCACGGCGTCTTGTTGAAATATCTGGAAGCGACTAATCCTTTTTGTCCTTTGTCAAGCCTATTTTTATGCTAAACACAAGGGATGAAAACGGTCATTGGGCACGATGAAGATCAGTGTGCTGCAAAGTTAAGATCAGATGAAGATGAGTGTGCTGCAAAGTGACAACTTTTCCAAACAATCCTGAGATTAAGGTTTAGTGGGCGGGGAGGGGTATAAGGCTGATATTGGATTATTAAACAGCTATACCCCCTTTTTCATTTCTCTGACATTCAAATTATTTAAAAATAGAGTAAGGAAAAATAGGGAAAAAAACAGACTTGAACTTGAATTACATCAAGAATGGATGTCTCCTGGGAAGCTTCTCACAGAGAAGTTTGGCTTCTAGTTTAATTTTTTTATTTGTTAATTTTTGTTTCTTTGCATCCCAATTCGGTGAAATATAAACAAAGTTTGAACTGTGTACGTTAACAGTTAGTTACCTTGTTTTAACTCCGAAATCGTGGATTTTCTGTAACTTCTCTTAGATTCAGAGTTACTAGCAAGAAATAATTTGTGTAAATATGCTTGAAAAAAGTGATTCCCTTCAAATCTTTCTTGAGCAAATTAGTCTCAACGATTAGTCTAAACTTAAAAGAGCATACATATTTACAACTAGTGTCAAAAGAGAAATCGGTTTCACAGTATAGAAGAATATCTAAATTGAAAACTTTTACTCTTCGAGAAATTTCAAAACTTTAAACGAACCTTTCTGAAAGAAAAAACAGTATTGTTAAAGTTCATATCCCATCCATTAGAAAAATACCCTACCTCGCTCTACCTGATGTTCTTTTGTTTTGAGGGAGAGAGAAAGTTATTCCCCCTTTTTTTAATTAATTTTCTTAATGGGTGAAATTTGGAGTATAGCAGTCGTCCATTAATAGACTTTTTTTTGCCTTCCTCCGGGCTTGTGTGTATATATAGTTTATTTTGTAATTCGTAATAAATCATAAGTAAATAAAGTCAGGTCAATATTGGGATATACTTTTCACAATGAATTTAATGATAATCTAAGTTTTTCTTGTTTGAACTTATAATAAAAAAAACAATAATACAAATTAATTGTAAAAAGCAGTGAATGTTAAACATCAGCCCCCCCCCCAAATAAAAATTATGTCCATATACTGTTTCAGGAGTCCTTTCAAAATCTCAAGGGCGTCACGACATTGATTCCTCTCAATTACTAAAGTAATTATTCCTAAACATAATTTATAT
The DNA here is from genome assembly GCF_049724085.1 of Artemia sp. Qi Xiang Cuo. Lineage (NCBI taxonomy): Eukaryota > Metazoa > Arthropoda > Branchiopoda > Anostraca > Artemiidae > Artemia > Artemia sp. Qi Xiang Cuo. The sequence goes on from NC_142809.1 coordinate 40,756,030, forward strand.
TTGAAATAGAGGTTGGTTAACAATTAAAAAACCAACAAATTCATTATTAAAAATTTTTGATTAACTCCTAAACATAAAATTGTTGATGCTTATAGGAAAAAGGAGTTAAGTTCTTCTAACTTGATTGTAAACCTTTTGTTATTTATTATATGCGCTAAAACCGAACGTACGATTAGTGAATAATTCATTGACTAAAAATTACTCTCATTTGGTTTTGTATTTTCCTTAATCATTATTATTTCCTTATCATTCCATATCATTATATATTAATCATTTCTTTTTGTTTTTCATTTTTGTTGCACGTCGTGTATAGCCTTTATGGTCCTGTGGAACGTATTTACTGAGACTAAAAATACTTTTTCCGTAGGTTACGACTTATACAACACTCATGGATGCAAGAAACAATTCCATGGTAACTTACTTGCGAGACTGTCCTGATCCATGTGCCCCGTGGTGAAAAGGCAAAGAGTCTGGTGAGAATAGATAGTGATGCTTAGATTATATCTCCAATATGTGGCTGTGTTGTTCTCTTAATGTTCAAGACACATTATAGTCGTACCTGTCTCTAAATAAAGCTAATATTTATGGATGGTCAGGGTTCTTCGTTGATTTTAACGTAATTTTTGTACCGCAGATGGGGGGAAACACACAAGAATTTCGCTTGTAAATTATACATTAACACTAGTTTGGCCCCAAGTACTTTCTACTAATACTATGTCTTTGCGTCCTTAGTCAGGTTAATCTTACAGATAGGAAAACTGCTCACCCAAGCTTCCATCTTTTCTTATTTCAAAAAACTGTGCCTTAAATCTTACTTCTGAATGGCCAACCATAAAATTTGTCAACAAATCAACAGCTAATATACGGCGTAGATTATATTGGAGTGGTAATAGTGTATAATTTTATTATATCTACAGGTGCGACTATAATATGGCTCGGGCATAAATAATTGCCTCGGATGCTATTATACTTCATTCCGTTGTCTGCACGTGTGATTCTTTTCGCTATTATGATATTTTGTACGCTTAGAGCATATTTAGCTCAATGCTTTCGTATTTAGAAATATACCACAGTTAGAAAAGGAATTGTTTGTTTTATATAATTTCTTCTTTGTTTGGTTTCAGTTTAACTACTGGACTGTTCCCGAATATTAAGAGTATCTTTGAAGGTTTAAAGAAAATCAGGGAAATATAACACAGGTTAGGGACAGAAAATGTGAGCTATATTATCCGAAGAAGTCAGGGAGATTTTGGTACGCAGAGCTTGGTCAAGGTTTTGTATATAAATATAACAATATAAATATATAAATATAATAAGTATATAACAATATAACAATAACATATAACAATATAAACGATATAAACATATATAATAACATAATGATAATATAAAATAACAGAAACATATAATAACAATAATATATATATACGACATTTTTTTTTTATTACAGGCTTCACGGCTCCATCACAAATGATGATTTGCCGCTAGTCCTGGTAGCTACCTCATTTTCCAACACTGAGGTACTTGTTATACCTTCTCTTGAACGCGTCAAGGGAAGGATTTTTCGGGATTACCTCTACCGGCAATCTATTTCATGTGGCAATCAATCACCGGGTAAAACTCGTTTTCAGATATTCTTGACGGGGAGTACCCTGCTCAAGGTAGTCCTGACGAGCTGTACTTCGACGAGTTGATCGCAAGGGCTTTGCTTTATCAGGAACGAGTTTCGATTGCTCCTCCGATGTAGGGTTGTACAAGTACTTGTAGAAAACCGACATGGACGCCACGTCGAAACGTTCTGGATCAGCTGTGGGGTTTTGGCTTTCGTGTTGCCAGAGGTTGCTGCACGCTCTGCTATGTTTTTAATCTGTTGGAGTGGAGCGATTTGGCATTTTGGTGCACCAGCGAAGAGAGGATATGCATATTCCATGACAGGTTTGATGCACGAATTGAAAAGTGGCAGAATAGAATCGTCAGAGAGAAGGCTTTTGCATCTTGGGATAACTCCTAATTTCTTGTTGCAAGAGAATCTAATTTTACTAAGATGCTCAGTCCATGAGAGATCCGAAGAGAAATTAACTCCAAGTAGGCGCAGTGTATCAAATCGCGTTATTACATCTCCTTTGAAGACGAAATCAGGATGATCCCTCATATTACGCGCCTTAGAAATTAGGAGCTCTTTCGTTTTCGATTTGTTAAAACTTACAAGCGTTGCATCTGTCCACGCCTCAACTTTCACCAGGTCAGCCTGAAGCTCCTTGTGGGGTTCACTGGGATCTTCGTCTTTTACGATTGATGTTTTTGTTGTTGTCATCCGCAAAGCGGTGAGGTTTTTTCACAAGGTTGTCCTCTAGGTCGTTTATGAACACCAAGAAAAGAGTTGGCCCAAGAGGACTTCCTTGTGGTACTCCTGATAAAATTGGGTGTTCTTTTGATATGAAGCCATCGAGGACAACTTGCAACGATCGTTGACGAAGAAAGTCGGCAAGCACGTCAAATAGTCGATTATGAATTCCATAGGCTTTTAGTTTACAAAGAAGTCCCTTGTGCCATACACGATCAAAGGATTTTGCAGTGTCAAAGGAGAGAAGGCGAATATTGTGTCTCTGAGAAAGGAGCTCAGCCCACTCTTGATGCTGTGCAATCAAATAGTCTAACGTTGATCATTTTCTGCAAAAACCGTATTGCGTGTCTGCCAACAACAGATTTGACTCAGGGTATTGGTAAAGGGTCTTATTAATGACGCTTTCATAAACTTTACCTAAACAGGACAGCAGACTTATTGGACGATATGATCCTACATTAGTAAGGTCAGACTCTGCCTTTGGAACAGGGGCCACGTGAGCAATTTTACAGGCTTTCGAGATTGATCCCACTGCAAAGCATTTTCTATGCAGATAGGCGAGAGAAACAGAAATTCAGGGGCACATCTTTTAAGGATGAGATTGGGAATCTTGTACGGTCCTGAAGCTTTGGTGACATCCCGCTGGCTTAGCGTTCTTAGCACCTTCCTAGTAGTTATGTTAACGCTGGTAATTTTTGCATATGTTCGTGGTGGAAAGGGGGGAGGAGAAACTCCGTCCTCATCAAGTTGGGAGACCTTTTAAAAGGCTTGGGCAAGAACATCTGCACAAGCCTTATAGAATATTGTGCAAGAACTCTGCACAATAATATAGTATAAAACAATAATATACAACATCAATAATATAATATAACAATAACATAACATAAACGTATATAATAACATAAACAATATAATAACATAACATAAAATACATAATAAAAACGATATAAACGATAAAATAACAATATAAAAAAAATAACAATATAAATATAAAAAGTCGGATTTAATGAGGCTGTTACACTATTGGTGCTAGAAACTCAGTATTTGGAGGGTAGTGTTAAATGTGTTAGGAAGAAAATGGGCTATTCAAATTCTGAAAGTTAGTACTTAAAAAAAGAAAACTTGGGTCAATTCATGGCATTTTATTGTTATTATTTATTTTTCACCCACACTATACAATAGTATTATGCGTGGAGTAACACAGAAGATACATATAAAAATAAAATACAGATAAAATTAAAAAAACACATAGAAAACACTTACAGGGTAATACATAAAAAAGAAAAGTTGGAGAAAAACAAACATAAAAAGAGGGAAAAAGAGAAAAGAGAAAAAAGCTCACAATTAGAAAAATCTGATTAGGTGGTGATGTGAAGAAATAAGGACGCAAGCTGTCTTTGAGAGCTTTCTGTGCAGTAATTTCTTGCTTAACTGTAATATCAGGAACATTTAAAAAAAAAATAAGAACCTGGTTTTTCGTCAAGGTGAAAGAAACAATAAATATTTACAAAATCAAAAATAATGGATCCGGATTCTTTTTAATTCTTTTTTCTTAAGAAGGGGACAAATTGTAGAAGCAAAAAGGATTGAGTGGTCACAAAAATATTGATTAGCGCTTCAGTTTGACTTCAAATTGACTTCAGTTTTCATTTTGCTTCAGTATGATTCGTTATTTATTGCGAATTATTTAAATTATAAAATTCTGTATTCTTCAACTTATCATACTATTTAATAGCAACAAATGAAACCATTTTTGTTAACCTTATGTATACGTTCTTGAACAGGTTATTATTTCCGTATGCATTACTGGTAAGATAACTTCGGAGACCACACTGCCTTTCCATGACGATAAAATAAAAGTTCAAAATAGGGATAAAGTCCTTTTTAATAGACAGTGTATAGAAACTCACAAAAATACCAGGTATTTCGGTCACATATACAGTGACCGTCATCAATAGTAAAACTAAACTACCTATTGTTTAATTCTCTAATTCTTTTCAAAGCAAAGGCGGAAGCTAGCCTCTTTGACCTTCTTGGATTCGGTTCATTATCGTTCAATGATATAACACTTGGATAGAGGTCAACTATATTGGGTGAATTGAACTTTACTCTTGTCAGATTTTAATAAATGATCATAGATAGAGTTCAGCCCAAATTCACCTGTATCCCGATTCAAAGCAATATTCTTGAATAAGATTTTCTTTATTTCAAGAGTATACGAAAATTTTGTTTTAAACCCCGATCCCTAAACCCCGATCAATGATATCAAACAGTTCGTGGTAACGAACTGTAAGTAAGGAGCGACCCGGCTCAATAGTAACCGAAACTCTAAAAAACGGAATTTTGATAACAATAGATACATCAGAAGAATCAGATTTTTATGTTGATTTCAAATATATAAGTTTCATCAAGTTTAGTCATACCCATCAAAAGTTACCTTCCCAATGCAGTTTGACTTACGTACGAAAAAAGGGGGAAACACTTAAAAGTTAGCGACTCAGTAGAAATTACACCATCAGATGTGATACATCCGGAAGCCCCACTGTAGAGTTCCCTAGCTCCCGTCTGCAAAAATGTGAAATTTTGTATTTTTTTGCCAGAAGAAAGATCACGGACGCGTGTTTTTTTTTTTATCCCAGAGATGATCGTATCGATCCAGCAGTCCTAGAATATCGTGATATATCTCATTCGAAAGGAAATTAAAAGCTTCATTGCCCATTTGTAAGGGAAAAAACAAATTAGAGGGCAACTTGGCCCCCTCCCACGCTCATATTTTTCCCGAAGTCACCCAATCAAAGTTTTGAGATAGCCATTTTGTTCAGCATAGTCGAAAATTAAATTATTATGTCTTTGAGGATGACTTAATCCCCCACAGTTCCCGGGGGAAGGGCTGCAAGTTATAAACTTTGCCCATTGTTTAAATATAGTATTGTTTTTTTGGAATTATACATGTGTTTTCAGGAGAAATTTTTTTCTAGTGGGGGGTGGGGGTGTGAGTAGGGGTTACGGGGGAGGATCTTTCCATGGAGGATATTTCCTTGGGGAAGGAACATTTCCATGAAGGGGGCGCCAGATTTCCCAGCATTATTTAAAAAAACGATCAGAAATTAAATAAAAAAAGCATGTTGTTTTCAACTGAAAATAAGGAGTAACATTAAAATTTAAAACTAACAGAAATTATTGCGTATATAAGGGAGTTTGACCCCTAGTCAATACCTCTCTCTTTACGCCAAAGTTTTTTATTTTTTTCACAAGATCTATCTATTCTAATTCATCGGCCTTTGTGATTCAGGGGTTTGTGATTCGAACAAAATTCGAACTTAAGCGTAAAGAGCGAGGTATTGAGTAGGGAGCGAACTCCCTAATATACGTAATAAAAACATACGAATGTAGAAATTCGTAAGTTACGTCAGAACAAAATTTCGAGAAAGCCAATTAGCCAAAAAAAGGATAATTAATATGCGAATTACGTTTTAATTATTCATTTACGGTGAGCCAAAATCAAAGCTGCATTAATTCAAAAACATCCAGAAATTAACTATAAAAACAAGTTTTTTTTTTATCTGAAAGTAAGGAGCGAAATTAAAACTTAAAACGAATAGAAATTATTCCGTATATGAAAGGCGCTGTCCCCTCCTCAACGCCTTGCTCTTTACGCTAAAGTTTGGCTTTGTCTCACAACTTTATTTTTAAAACAATAAAAAACCTTAGCGTAAAGAGTGAGGTGTTGAGGAGGGGACAGCCCCTTTCATATACGGAATAATTTTTGTTCGTTTTAAGTTTTTATTTCGCTCTTTACTTTCAGTTAAAAAACTTGTTTTTTTTTAGTTAATAGTATTTGCACAGAGGTTCCAGACCATTTTATTTTGTTCGAGAATGTCTCTTTGATTTCTAGGGATCGGGGTTTAAAGCTAAATTTCGGGAGACTTGTGAAACTCCCAGAAAAAAAAATCCCTAACCTAACCTGGTTTTTGTCCAAATTCGTCTACTGTACTACACTTCTTTCTTTAAACTCATGCACATTTTGAACTTGGAATGCATGTTGACACGCGCTTTTTTGAAATCCTTTCGTAGGATATGCCCGCTTCTGTTGCAAAATTTGGTAATTACAAAGCTTCACTCCTATTCCAAAATAACTACCCAAACAGCCAAATCCATACTTTAGATTATTAACCTGACTCTATTTAATGTTGCCTTTTCAAACTTCAATTTTGTTCATTTTTAGGTGTTAGCCTAGGATTCCAGCCATACATGAGGAAACATGTTAAGAAATTAATTCTTGCTTCGTAATATGCAGAATAATTCTAGTTAACATATTTTGCAGGGGAAGCTTTATCTCCACTTATTTCTTTTTTCTTTTTTTTTCCAGGAGTATAATTTTATTAACACATAATTTACAAAAAAACAAACGCCAAGGAATCTTTCGGTTCGTTAGGCCAACTCCAACTTCCAACACATAATTCAATATAAATAAACAAAAACAAAACAATATCCCCCGCCGACGGGCTAACAAAACAACACAACCAAAAATTCTATTATGGCACTACTAAAAAAAAAAAAAAAAAAAAAAAAAAATTGAAAAAAATTATTACAAAAATCCCTCGATTTTCCCTGGAAACTACTTCGGTCATACTCACGCACAACCCCAATTGGTAAATGACTCCAGGAGCTCGGCAAAACTTGCCGAGCAGAGAACTGTGACCGGGTTGTTTCACACTGCGGCCCCCGAAATGCATCTGCACTTCTTGTATTATAATTGTGAAGATCCACACCAGTTATAAACATGTCATTAAAACATTCTGAGGTAAGGTTATTAATAATATCAAACATTAGCATAGATCGATAAAAAAGGAATATACCTGCTAGAGGAAGAATATTCAGTTTCAAATACACATTTCTCACTGAAGCTCTTGGTCCATAATTTTCTAAAATCCTAATGACAGGATTCTGCAAGACTGCAAGTCGTTTCAGATTGGATTGAAAAGTTGAAAATCCTACTAGAAAGCAATATAAAAGGTAACGATTGACAAGTGAAAAATACAAGATTCTAATGACAAATTTCGGACAAATGTGCATAATTTCCTTATAATTCCAACATTACGGGCAATTTTAGATGTTATACAATTTATATGATCTGAAAAACTAAGCGTCTCATCTACAAAATGCCTAAATACCTAGTCGAGTGTACTTTATTAATAAATGAATTCCCACACCTCAACTTATCTACCCAAGGATAATACATTTTAGAACCAGCAAACAACACAAAATTACACTTCTTAAAATTTATTTTCAGCTTATTCAACCTAGTCCAATTTTCAATCAAACTTATATCATGTTCGACTGCACAGATCAACCCTTCTTCAGTTCTCGCGCATACCGTTAAATTAGTATCATCAGAAAATAAACCTAAAGCTTTTACAGGGATCACATTTGGGTCTCCACTGTTTACTGAATCAACAATATTAGATAAAGCTCCACATAGATCATTAATATATACAGCAAATAATGGTGGACCAAGGGGAGATCCCTGTGGGACTCCACACTCGACATCATATTCACATGTAGCTTGTTTTCCATCATCCAAATATAATTTTCTATCACTTAGGTAAGACTTCAACAGATTCAAAGCTCTTCCTCTTATACCGGCATTATCTAATTTACGCAATAGAATTTCGTGGTCCACAGAATCGAACGCTTTTAAAATATTAAAAATACAGTTATGACTTTAAGATGTTTATCAAGGCCATCATTCACCAACGTTGTTAGAAATCGCACTGCATGCTCTGTAGAATGTTTCTTTCTGAAACCAAATTGATTCTTAAAGAAAACTCTTTTCTTCTCTAGAAATGTCTCAATCCTTAGGCATAAAATTTTCTCTATTATTCTAGCTATAATCGGAAGCAGTGATATTGGTCTATAGTTACTAGGATCTTCTCGGTCCCCTGACTTAAAAATTGACACTATTTTTGCAGTTTTAAACGGCTGAGGGAAGATTCCATCTTTAAAACACCCATTAATATGTTCTACAAGTTGATCCTTAATAACTGGAAAAATTTCTTTCAGGACACGGAGGGATAAAAAATCTCATCCAGTAGAATCGTTCTCCATTCCAGAGATCATTGTTAACAATTCATTGTTATTTGTCTTTTTAAGCCACATACTTTTTTCACTCGCTGGTCAAACATACTGGTAAAACAACCCTATGTTTTTATGTATACTTACTGGCTGCCTAATTTCATTACCTGTGTTAGAAAAATGATCAGCCAGTTTTTCCTTAAAATCTGCCTAGTATTATTCACTTCCACATGACTTCTTATCAATTCCCCCAATTATCGACCGAATAACTTTCCAAGTCTTCAAAGAGCTATCTCTAGACGACTCAAACATTCTCGTATAATAATCCTTCTTTGCTTTTCTGAACAATTTATTCAACACGTTATCATAATTCTTATAAATATTTGGGTCTAATTCTCGGTCAGTAATTTTACTAACCTTATACAATGCATGCC